>NC_136014.1:8012500-8312500 GCF_048128805.1 Centroberyx gerrardi | reverse complement strand
CCGTTATAATTGAAAACTACAGTCCCTACTCCAAATCATCACATATGTTCAATTTTTGAATATTCCGGGTATCATAACACCCCCCCAAAAAAAAATAAAATATGCACCTAAACAATTGCACAGGAAGAGAAAACACTTTAATAATGCCAAACCCTACACTTACATCAGAAGCATTGGAGATCAATTCCCTGAGGAAGATCTCCTTGTTGGAATAGAAGGTGTTGATAATCAGGGACATAAGCTGAGCAATCTCTGCCTGGAAGGCAAAGGTCTCAGCCTCCTCCTCTTGGCGCATTTCTTCAGGCATCTGCGGAGAAGGAAATGTTGAGTTAGCAAAATGTCTGGTTTATTGGTACAAATATACAATCACAACAGTATGTTGCATACAATATTTGCAGGGGATGTTGTAAAAAAAAAAACCCCAAAACAAAATAAATGCCCTGGGATTTTGAGTGAAACCTCCTACAGAGAACCACAGGTTGGCATTTAACAGGTTAAAATGACACCAGGCCGTTTGTTAATGTGGGATGCATTTACTCCAAATCGTTCATCCTGTCGGTCCCGTTATTCATAATAACGCTACGTGATTTGGTCACATCCACACCCAGTTTCGTAACATTGTACATCTGCCCTCTTTATGTAGGCTACCACCACATATCGGCGGAAGTGAGCCATCAACCAACATGGCGTCGCCGTCCGACAGACAATGGATTCTGCAAACACGTGTTGGGAAACGGCTAACGAAGAATTACGATAATACAGTTAGGAAATGCTATTACGCCGATTGATTATGATTGAAACCTATTAAGCAAATGTTATGCGCACGTGCTAGGTGACGACCACCAATGTAGGACAACCTCTTGCCCAGGCCCAAACTAGACAGAAAACGCCGAAACAATGACTGTGCCGTTCAAGACATCAGTCATTCAAAATTCACGCAGCAAATGTGTTCTATTCAGAAAAAGACAAAATTAGCCAAGTCACAGTCTCATTTAATGTTACATAACTCGACGTTAACGGCCATGTAAATAAAATAAGAATCACACTGGCTAACGTTAGCAGCAACTGCGGATAGTGAAAAGTGAGTACAGACGATACCCAACGGTAACCAAATTAACCTAACGTTATCTGAATAACAGTTTATAGGCAAAAGCACATTTCCAAGAAGGGTCCTTGTCCGGTATGTGAGCCAGCCAGGTCAAGTGTGCATTTAACACGGGTAAATAAAGCGAGTTAGCGTTGTCATCCTCACCACACCTGCCTTGCCGCAAGCAAAGACTGGCCTATGCAGATTGCCGCATTATCATCGGACAACACGACATCTGTCAGTCAATGTATGGAAATTTAACAGTTCACTGATTTTGTATGTAATTGTGCACATAGTAGATAACGTTAACGGTAATTAGCTAGCTATAGCCCATCGGGCAGTATTGATGCTAACGTTTCGTCGTGACTCGTGAGTCTTCATCCACAGCAATATCAGGTTAAACAGTTCAGTGCGGATCCAACAAATACTCAAATATTGAAGGTGAATGGTTTGTTCTGTGAGCAAGCATGCGATTCATTCACATACCTTGTGTTCCGTTGACTTAGGTCTTGAATAAAATGCGACCAATTTGATGTCCCTACTGCTCTCTGACGCAGGGAAATTGAAAGGGACTTCCTTTTAAAAGACCGAAATCTTTATAGCCATGCGTTTTGAATGTGCGGGCGTATCCATCCGCAGCCGTACAAGCCTATGGTTGTTTTCAGCGGCTGCCGCGGAGCCCCGCCTGTCACTAAATTTAGTCTCTGAGTAAAAGGTGGTCTTAGTAAACCTTATAGGATTTTTGTGACAGAAAATAGGCAAAGAACAGTTACACTGACTAAATATCAGAGGCAGTGTTAACTCGAACGAGTAAGCTACATAGGTAATATTAATCAGGCAATCACATAAAGCTTAGGCTTGTTATTATAAGGACTGTGCTAGTTGTCTAATGTTAGTTAAATGTAATTTGATCCTCTCACCCGCAGGGTATTCAGTCAAATACAACAGTTAAAAATTAACTACCTACTAAAGATAGTGATTGTGATAGTGATTTTGCCATAAGATCTTCAGGCTCTGTGCTCCAATGACTAGGGGCCTGACTGGTAACCGCGCGTTTAGCTCAGGCTGGTTTATATCTTGGAAATAATCTAAAAATAAAATTAACTCAATAACAATGTCAAACCTGTGAAGACCATAGGTCAAGACGGACCCCTCTCTAACCTAAACTATCTTCATAGCTGTGCTGCCACCTTGTGGCAGTTTGCACAACAAGAATGTTTTACTCAGAGGCCAAGTTTTTAGTAACAGACTGGGCTCCATGGCTGCAGTCGGATACTGTGAGGACAGAAATATCTGCATCACTGCAGGAAAATATCGTTTTATTTTGATATTTTACAATGCACAATTTATTAAAATACATATGTCTGTTTCGCGCACTGCAATTACCCAAGTAGTTGATTTGCCTCCCCTTACAACTCTACCGTATAATAACAGATGACATTAATGATGGTTTTAACAATCACATATTCACTGCTGTTAAATCTTTGAATCTATTCATGCTAAGGCATGAATGTAATGCATTGGAAATGCAATGACTAACAAATTTTGGTGAATTCTGTGTAACATATTTGATAATTCAAAGCTCATTATAGCCACACTAGATATTTGTTGTAACGTTGGATAAACATAGACTTTGGAAATAAAGGAGCATTCTGAAGATTAAAATTGAAAGAACCATGTTTAATTTATGGCGAATTAGTAGATAGTGCGGGTCTTTTTAATCTGATGGAGGAATATTTTCAGCCAGCTGGGTGCGCTTCGTTTCTTCCAGCACTTTCCATGAAAAACCCGCCTAAAAGTGACGTCACGGACTTGTCAAATGCAGGCCTCGCGGCACAGCTGTCAAACAAAAAACTAGTACCTACAACAAAAATACCATGGCAACTTCAAACCAACATAAACAAACATTTTAGCATTATAATACGAATACACATAATGTTATATGTGATGAGGACTGATAAACACTTGGTAAACACTTCAGCCTGCTGATGAGTGCCATGAAAATAATCTTCTAGATATTTTAGAATTATAATGCCCACCTTTAGGGGATATAGGGCTACATAGAACAGTAAACATTACATTTTAAAACTAAATGTGTTACAGACAACAAACAAATAGTTCTGTCAGTGTGAAAGACTGTTTTCATAATAGTTCATTTTGAATAGTAGGCACAAATTAGTGTTTCACTATTTCCACAAATGTAATGATGGAAAAGCATATTTCACGACCAGAAATAATCAGACCAAGGCAGGGAGATACAACCAGCACGTGAAAGCAATCTTAATTAGTATTGGTTATTATGCATCTTGGCAAATAATATAACAAGTAGCCTATAAGCATTTTTCTACTACAGTCATACAGACAGCACATCTAATCTTTTAGCAACACCACTTGCTGAGACAACAAAGTTTTAAGTATTTGTTTACAGTCTTGGATAACATCATGACTGACCAACTGGGCATACAGAACGACAAAACGTACTGGTAATCTCATTTACTATATTGCAATTGAAATGTAATGAATAGGCTATTATAAATAAATGATTTTATTTTTTCTAACTCTGGGATGGGGGCAACAACAACAACAACAACAACAACAACAACAATAATAATAATACTAAGAAGAAGACGAAGAAGAATGTATTGTATCTCGGATAAAATGGAGGTCATTTATGATATAGTACTTAATGATAAAAATATCACTTTAATAGGCTATAATAATAACAACTTAATATTACAATATATAACTTAGCTAAAACCTAAATATATTATGCGTATAGACACGCGTTATTATTATTATTAGCAGTAGTAGTAGTAATAGAAGTACTACTAGTAGTAGTAGTTCGTTTAAGTTAGGGTGTTTGCGACCTATACTTATACATTGGTTTTCTCCATGGAAGTATTATAATATATATAATATATATATATATAATATATTTCCAGATACCTCCGTTTCAGCGGGTACATCCGAGATCCAAAACAAGCGAACCTCTAACGTCAATGCACTGCAGTTGACCCGTCAGGTCCGGTACGTAACGTCTGCGTCAATGTTTTTGAAGGCCCGTGACTAGCCCGCTTGCTAATCTAAATTTTGTAGAAAGCGTTTCAGAAACGATAACCGGCTGATAGCTGTCTTTTATCATTTTATACACCACCTGATTCGGGGTATGTATATAAAGACGAATTAGTTATTTGTTCCGAATACCTAGTTAGCACGCTAATGTGAGGTTTGCTTGGTCGGTAACATTAACGTTAATGTTAGCTTAGCTTAATGTAGCTAGCTGTACCGGGTACGGTAGCCCACCGGTGAAAATAAGTTAGCGTTAGCCACCATGAGTAGCTGGCTGCTGTGGCTTACTTGTTCTTTGCTAACGTTAATTTGGGGTTATTGAACTAGCGAACGAGTACCAGGCATGTACTAAGGTATAACAGTTGAATAACGGTGGTAAACGTGATATCAGATGGAGCCTGATGATACACTACAACGTTAAAGCTACCTTTTGTTAGCGTTACATCTGAATAGCAGAAGTCACAAATCAATACCAGAGTTCCATGCCAAAGTACAGGATTATTTTTTTTATCCACGCCCTTTAGCTAAAGGAGAAGTAGCCAACACTTCAGTTTTAGTATCAATCAAAGACGACTTTGCATCTGTTTCAACTTTGTCTGATATGGTAGTAATATTGTATCGAGAACCCAAACGAATTGTGACTTTCACCTCTACGTGGACATGCATAGACTGCTAATGGGTCTCATTGTTCCTTCATCAGGTCGGTCCGATACACACCCAAGATGTCCTTCCCCCCTCATCTAAACCGGCCACTGTTGCCCCCTCCAGGGATGCCCCCTCATCAGTTTGCTGGCTTCCCCTCAGGTAAGCACACACAAATCACACACAAATTCAGTTGGTTTAGTTTATTCACCCTAGTGTGCAGAATGGAACAACGCTGTGGTAGCCTTTAGGTTAGAGAAGCGGACTTGTGACTGCAAGGTTGCTTGTTCAAATACTCAGACCGGTGGGGAAAGTGAATGACAAATGCTCTCCTCTCCCTCAACAACTACTGTCAAGGTACTGTTGAGCAAGGCAATTAACCCCTTACTGCTCCAGTGGAGCTGCTCAGTGGCCATCAGTAGAAGACTGGTCGTACTGGGCAGCTCCCAGTGTGACTGTGTGCAGGGCGGTGCTGAAAAACAACATGCATGCTCTGTTGACTTTGCCTGTATAAGTAAGTTCACTGGTTGATGTACGTCCCGTTTGGCTGTTGCAGGAACCCCAATGATCCCAGTCCACATGGGCATCATGACTCCCACCCCTACAGTCCTGCTGCAGACTTCTATGCCAGTTGTCAGTAAGCCTGCAATGCCCAGGAAGGAGATCCTTCATATGCGAGCCAAAGAGAACGACGAGAACAGCGGCCCTACCACCACGGTGTTTGTGGGGAACATATCAGAGAAGGCCTCAGATATGCTGATCAGACAACTTCTGGCGGTAAGGGGCAGAGGAAAATTCGTAAAGATAGCACAGATATGTGCAACACCTCACACAGGGTGCCTGCACTCATGGAAACTTGGAAAAGTTATGTAATTTGAATATTCTGTTTTCTGGGCCTGGAACAGTTATGGTAAATTATATGCATCTAAAGGTTTTATGAAATGACAGATTTGTTTTCATAATCCTTTTTCTCAAGCAGTCAAATTATCATTAACATCAACCTTGTTTGGTAATAGTTTAGTTACCTTTACCGCAATACTAACTCTAATTACAATATCCGTATTACATTAGAAGCTATCCAAAACAATAACATCCAAAGCTATTTTAACTGAAAATGTAACATTTGAAAATTGATCTTGACAGACATTGGCCATGGAAATTGCGCTATTGTGTAACAGAATAGTAATGTTAAAGTAAACATGTTTGCTTGAGTCATGAACTGTTTTCTCTTGTACTCATCTTTTAGAAATGTGGTATTGTCCTGAGCTGGAAGAGAGTCCAAGGAGCCTCTGGCAAGCTTCAAGGTAACACAAAATACACACATTGATCACCATCAGGCCAGGAAACTCTTGCATCCACCAGCCACAGTGGCTGATCAATTTCAAATTCACCAGCTGTTTTCACTATTTTACCAGCCAAAAATGATTTTTACAATAGAAAAGAACCCCCAGACAATGGCTTGTTACCTGCCAAAGTGTCTGGAAGAGGAGAAGAACCAGCCTCTGCCAAAAATTTAAAAAATTACTTATTCCTTATTACTCCATCCAACCCAATCGTTACTCTGAATTAACCTGTCCCCATATCCATTTCCATGTTGATCTCTATTGCAGCCTTTGGGTTCTGTGAGTATAAGGAGCCAGACTCCACGCTGCGAGCCCTGCGGCTGCTTCATGACCTGCAGATTGGAGACAAGAATCTACTGGTGAAGGTGGATGCCAAGACCAAAGCCCAGCTGGATGAGTGGAAGGCCAAGAAGAAGACGACTAATGGGGTAAGAAGCTGTTGTCGGGGGTTGGAAGGAGACGATAACTGGTTTTGAGATTGACAAAACTGTGTGCTTGTATTTGTTGCCCTAAGAATTTTTTGGAGATCGGGGTGTGCTGGTGGACCAATGCGCTAAGGTGTAAACCATGTACTCATGACATTTTCAGTTTGAATCTGACTCATGTCCTTTGTCACATGTCACCCCCCAGTCTCTCTCCTATCTTTCCTGTCTCTGTCCACTGTATACTAATAAAGCAGAGATGCCTAAAATTCACCTCATAAGAGATATTTGGAAGAATTTGCAGTGAGACTCATCGAGTTGCTCTCAAAACTAGGCTTGTATTCTTTTTTCCCTCCTGCAGAAAGTAGCTCAGGCCCAGGATGGAGGAGAGGATGAGGAAGAGGTGCTGGACGAGGAGACGAAGAAGAAGGATCAGATTGTCAAAGGTGCTATCGATGGGTTGATGCGGGAACACGCCTCCGAGCTCAATGCGCCCTCACAGGATGATGACTCCCATCGGCGCAAGAGAAAGAAGGAGAAAAAAGAAGAGGTATGCCAACCTTTGGTTGCTGTTCTCTGACTTGTGCCATTCTTCCCTTGGCACTTCAAACGCGTCAGTGAGTTTTGTGTCATTTTAAAAGCAGAATTGATTTTGAGTTTTGTCGGTGTTCCTTTTTCCATAGGAGGACATCAACGCCATTGACATGGAGGAGGACAAGAGAGACCTGATATCCAGAGAGATTAGTAAATTTCGTGACACCCACAAGGTACAGTGGCTCCTTTGATCTTGTAGTTGACATTACAGGTTTTGGACAGCAGCTGCTCACATAGTTCACTCCTATAGTTTTGCACATTTAGCGGTAGTTGACACATATACCAAGCTTTTCTTGATCCCACTAAAAATGCATACTGCGCCACAAATTGGTAACCTTGGACGAATTGGAAATCCTTCAAATTTTCACCACCAAACATCTTAATTCGCCCCACATTATTTGAAATGTTTCATGTTCAATGTTCCAGCACTACAAATAGGCTGATAGCTAGTGTTTTTGTCACCTTTCTCAGCCCTGATTTGACACGTGTGACCACCGTAGTGAAACTATCTAGGTGTGACCATTATAGATCCATTCTTCATTCATCACACAAAAATGCATGGAGACGATGTAAAGTTACTTAAAAGCTAATCTATTCATTAAACCCCACCATTATGATAGTGATCATATGGTGACTAAAGCAAGATGAATCTCAGAGCTTTGGAAAAAGTTGCGAGGATAGGATGTAAGTATCAGCTTTCATTTACTATATACATATACTGGGCGCCCCCCTCTTGAGGACTTGTATAGGGGCAACTGCACAGGCACCTCGGTATATGTTGGCCAGGGCGTATGGTGCTCTCTCTTTATTCAGCCAACCATTTGACACTACAGAGGTTCCTCCCAACCTTGTGATTTTCATTTGGTGACAGCATTGGCGGTGCCCCCCCGTAAAGCTGGAGGGTCAGTGAACCTGTGCGAGTCCTCTGTAAATGATGGTCTGTCTTACTGGTGTTCATGTTAACGCGCTGAGACTCTTTGTCAATAACCACTGCAGTGACTTTGGCTGTAGCCTATATCATGCTAGTGTGGGGGGGCGCCCTCTCCACAGCAGCACACTGATCTGAAGACTGGCGAGGTACGTGCTCTCTGTATGTGTCGTGGTGGATTCTCTCTCCCCCTCTCTTCTATCTCTCGCTCTCTATCAGTGTCTTGCTCTATCTCTGCCTCATTTGTTTCCTCCATCGTTCCTTTCAATAAGCTAGACAGGAAAGACTCATGCATCTGTTATACATGGGGTGAAACAGTGGTCTGACACATGTTTACGCACTTAATCTAAGACATGAGCTGATATCTGTAGAAACCAAGGCCTGCAACCGGTTCAAGGAATGAATCAAAAACTGAAAGAGCAGTTTTACATGAGCAATAATGAGAAGATAATTGATAATGATTTAATCGAACAAAAAATATTTTTTTACGATGTCAGTACCAGTAATGTCTTTTTCCTGTCCCCATTCACTGCCTAAATGGTAGTCTTCTGGTGTGCGGTTAAAACAACTGCTATTAAAAAATAGCACAGTACAGAAAGTACAGAAAATGATGAATTTGTCTAGTCGGCAGTTGTGACTGCTTGATAGACTGCCAGAACAGAACAGCAAAAACGTATTTACTGCTCAGAACGGAACGATCGGACAACTAAGCCCTGCTAGATGCTGTGGAGAGGTAAGTAAAAGAAAAAGGGACATAGACGAGAAATTGTACACTTGAATCATCTAGAAAGATGGCTTTTTGACCCGAGACACATTAGTAACAAAATTTGACAGATCCCCTCACCCCGGCTGCTACAATGATTTTTAAATGACTTCTGCTCTTTCTATCTCTAACATCGCTCCTCACTCTTTCTCATGTCATTTTCCGTTTTCTTGAGCTGCATTAGACCCAAGGCTTTCAGGTTATGGTCTGTGTTGCCTGTTGACTGCCTGTACCTGTATATGAGTGTATTAAAGTTCTGCATTTGTATTAGGGGGTTGACATGCATTTAAGCTTATTCTACTGTTGCACTTATTGTACATCGCTCTAGATAAGAGCTTCAGCTAAAGTGCCCTAAATGTAATGTAAATATAGTCCTCTGGGCTCAGTGTTTTATTTTATTTAACTCGGTACTTGTGTTCAGTGTCAGATGCTGGTTTGTAACTATAAATCTTTTAAAATGACACCCAAAGCCTTGTGTGTAGTGCCCATGAAGGGAGAGTTGTGGTGCGTGTGTGTGTGTCTGGGTAATGAGTCGTGAAGAACTGCTGAAGACTACTGCAGGGGTAAGACCGCTTCTACAATTTCATTTATCTGTGCAGAAATGTAACTGATGTTCATTATGTCATGGCTTTCTTGTTTTAGCACTATACCAAATGCCACTGTACGCATTGAAGTAAAGGTTGCTGTTGTTGATGATGATGATGATGATGATGATGCTTAAGCAAGAGAGAATCCCATAACGTTTTTCCCTTGTATACTGTGTGACCTGCTTTCCTCCCAGGCCTAACTTAAAAGGCTTGTAGGGGCAGCGAAGGGCTGAATCCATAGTTCAACACCTGTAAGTCACAAATAACTAGTTTAACAAAAGACTGACGCCTTTTTTTCTGTTTTTGTTTTCCTTGTACTGAGAGGAGGACTCTTAAGGAGAGAAAAAGCATTGTCTTTTGCAGCGCCTTTTTCTCATTATGAATGCCTCAAGTTGAACATGTCTGACAGATGTTTGTGACTGTTAAAGTGGTTTCCAGTGACTCTCTAGCTAAACTCGGTTATCCTACTGCAAGTATCACTTCAGCATATTGTTTTAGATCCATGATAAAGCTGTCTCTCCGTGTGAGGGAGAGCTTTTTGATCTTAACTGAGTTTTAGGATTCCAGCTTCCCTAACAGGCTTTGCACGGAGTAGGAAGAATAGAGCATGTTACCATATTAAAAGACTTAGCTTGTCCTCGGAGTCTGGAAACCACTTGATCTGTGCACATTAGAAATTTGTCTGCCAAGACTCACTTTGCTCCTGACCTGTGCGCCATCGGCTGAACCTCTCTGTGTTTTGCTCCGCAGAAACTGGAGGAGGAGAAGGACAAGAGGGAGAAGGAGCGGCTGGAGTTCGAGCGGGAGAGGAGGGAGCGGGAAAAAGAGCGCGAGCGGGAGAGAGAGCGCCGAGACCGCGAGAGGGAGAAGGAGCGCGAGCGGGAACGGGAGAGGGAAAGGGAGCGAGAGCGGGAGAGAGACCGGGACAAAGAGCGGGACCGCAGGACCAAGGAGCGCGAGCGGGACAGAGACTGGGAGAGGGAGAGAAGCCGCGACAAGAGCAGCGACCGCAGCCGATCCAGGTAAAGGAAAAACTCCTCAGTGTCTGGTCTCAAACAGGAGCTCTCAAACATTTTCATGTCACAGACTTCCAAACAGACATATTAGGCCAAGGAAACCCATTTGATATACGATTTTGTCCCAGAAACCCCTATATGGCAAAGATTTTTGTTTTTGTTGATTTAGTATTGAACTGTTTAACTCCAGAGACCCCACTTTGAACCACTTGTCTAAAGTAAGAGTGGGCAAAATGGACAGGTCGTGCCCCAATGTCCCCAAGACAAATAATTGCACATTTATTGATTCTGATTCTGATCAAAGAATAATGTCTTCTTTACTGTTTGTGCAGGGAGAAGAGTCGAGACCGAGAAAAAGACAAGAAGCGGGACCAGGAGGATGAAGAGGAGGCGTACGAACGCAGGAAACTGGAGAGGAAGCTCAGAGACAAGGAGGCAGCCTATCAGGAGGTAGGAAAGGAGGGAGGGAGAGCGCCCCCCTGCTAGCTGTAGGGGCAAAGCTCCTGGTTCCTAAATTACTAAATGTAAAAAAAAAAAGAAAAAGGATCCAAGAATGTGAACAGGAACACAAAAAGAGGGGGGAAATTAAAAAATAATGGGAGTTATATGGCCAAAAAAATCTTAAAATCCTGAAATATCAAGTCCCAAGATCTCATTAATGAAGGAACATTTCTATTTAAATAACATCACGTGAATCGATCTCTTTGCTTGGTATGATGGGATATCATTTGCATTTGGCTGTGGCTGACCTGACATTTTCCCGACTACAGCGTCTGAAAAACTGGGAGCTCAGGGAGAGGAAGAAGGCGCGGGATTACACCAAGGAGGCTGAGAGGGAAGATGAGCGCCGGCGAGAAATGGTGAGAGGAGGTGGAAAACCCACTGATGTTCATAGAGGTGTCCTACTTTATCTCTCCTCATTTATCAAGCCAGCGTACCAACCGGTCTGATCTTCAAATCAGATTGCAGCGTCCATTCATCAGTGTTCATTCTACTGCAAAAATCTGTTTCAGCTTCAAGTTTCAGCTTGAACTTGGTGGTACTGGTAAGATAAAATTATTCAAGCTTTGCCTGAAAGCATTTACTCTCGGGTAAAAGGGTGGGCAAACAGTTCTTTGTATCTCATAAATGTACAGAATAAAGAATTTTCGTTCAAGTAGGATATTTTGTTTAGGTGGATAGAATATAGTAAGCTTACTTGTAGCTGCATGGCTATGAGAAATGAAAAGTGCTTCCCTCCAGTACTGGGCAGTGCATAACTACACCAACCACAAGTAGATGGTGCATCTCTCCATAAACCAATATGCAAATTGGCCTGCATGACTTGATTCATTTGATTAGAAGCTTACAAGCCTCCAGTGTTCTCCATTAGAGAGCACCATCAAATGTGCATATGTCATTGTTTTGTCAAGGAGGAGCTTTCACACTGTGTAATGTATTCATATGAATGGGCAGGTAAATTTCACAAATCAGACAATAAGCTTTTGTGAACAGAAATGGAGATTGATTATCGTGGACTTGGAGGGAAATTCAGTGTGGGGTTTTATCTTTATGGTCCTCCAGGCTAAAGAAGGCAAGCGGCTGAAGGAGTTTCTTGAAGACTATGACGATGACAGAGATGACCCCAAGTACTACAGGTGAACACCAGCAATATATTTGCTGCAGTACACTCATTAATAAGGTCAAATATATTCTCTATCAGAATACATGCTTAGCTAGTATGCAAATAGGATTTGCATCCAATTGTCAGCATTTGTTTTGACCAGCTTGGAATACCAGATGGGTGGGGTTTACTGCATCTAGGCAATTCAGATGGTGTCAGGAATGTTATCAATTTCAGAGTATAACAGACATTCAATGTCTAAACTTTCTGGCACTTATTTTATTGTCCTGTGTGGCAAACCCATGCCATCTGGCACCTCTGTATGTAAAAACACCAGTACAAAGTACTGGCAAGTACCATTTGACCCAGATCTGATTTTTTTTTTGTAGCAGATGCAATATTGCAGCTATGGCCATTGTTCTGAAGGCTGTTATTTTTGGTGTGACCCCTAGGGGCAGTGCGCTGCAGAAGCGTCTGAGAGACCGAGAGAAGGAGATGGAGGTGGACGAGCGTGACAGGAAGAGAGAGAAGGAGGAGCTGGAGGAGATTAGGCAGAGGCTGCTAGACGAGGGACATCCAGACCCTGACGCAGAGCTACGCAGGGTATGCGTGTGTGTTTCAGTGTGTGTGTGTTTGCCAGTATCCGTCTGTGGTGAGTGAGCATGCCTTCTATTGTCTTTTGTGAAGGTCACTTTATCATCTGAGTGCCCCTGCATCTCTGTACGTCTGTGGTGTTCGTCTTCCCTCGTCTGTTGGCCTTCTTCTCTGTAAGATTGTGTGATTGGGTGTTAATCCTCCGCACATCTGCCTCTCATTGGTCCAGATGGAAGAGGAGGAGGAGCGTCTGAGACAGCCTCCCGTCATCCAAGAGCCGGAGCCCGAGGAGGAGCGGGAGCGCCACAGGGGCTCCCGGGACCACCGGGACCGCCGAGGGGACCGGGACAGAGAGAGAGCGGAGGCCCGCTCGCGCCCCGCCCCCTCGGACGACGAGGTGGAGGAGGGCGAGCAGGAGGATTATGACAACGATGAAGATAACCCCGACGCGAAACCCAGCCTGAAGCCCACGATGCGGCCCATCACGGCGGCGCCCTCCGTGTCGTCGGCCAGCGGCGGCGCGTCCCCCAACACGCCCGGGGACGAGTCGCCCTGCGGCATCATCATCCCCCACGAGAACTCCCCTCCAGAGGCGCTGCCGCAGGAGGAACACCGGCCCAAGATCGGCCTCAGCCTCAAACTGGGTGAGTCAGTAACAGGAGAGTGTTTTCACTACATGGACATGCCTAGAGCACTCAGGACAACTGTTGTGATTTCAGTTACCAGTCAGTGGTTCCTTAGCAAGAGCAGTCCCACCACTGCTAGAGAAAATGTGTTAAGTTAAAATAACATGATGTTGCCAGTTTTCGCTCTAAAACAAAGTGGAGTCATAATTCTTAGATTGAATGTTTTTCTTATGATAAAATCTCCATAGAACAATGAGTTTAGCTATTGGCAATGTCTGGGCCCATTTTGCTGTTTGGTGTATTTTTCTTATTCCCGGGGATAACTGTCCAAACATAGATGTGACATCATGTCAAGATATTTCCACCACAGCCACAATGGAATTTAATAGCAGAAAAAATGTTCATCTATCTAAAACATCAACAGTAAACATCTGGTTTTTGGTGTCAGTCCCACCGATTCGAAGAGAAAGAGCTTCTTTCTAGAGTCACTGTTTTGCTCCGACATTCAACAATCATACAAGGAGAAATCCATCATAGAAGAGGCAGAGACACCAATTTCTCCTCAATAGCAATACATAATGTAATGCAGCCACAGCTTGCATCTTTGCAGATCTGTCATCAGTAGCGTGTGAAATACAACGCCCTCTTCAACAGCTTTTTTGTAATTTTAACATCTCTTTCCACACTCACGTTTTCTCGCTATTTCCATTGCTCTCTCCACCTATACGTACGCAGCACAGAGAACGGGGACAGATGTGCCGTTCATAAAGCTCCTTGTCATTCCTTTGTCCCTCTAGGTGCCACAGGCAGCCCCAGCCAACCCAACGCGGCCAAGCGGAAGAAGCTGGCGGTCGACAGCGTCTTCAACAAGTTCGACGACGAGGAGGCGGACGAGCTGCCCCGCAAGAGGAAGCTGGTGCCCCTGGACTACGACGACGACAAGAGCCTGGGGGTGGACGGCGCCGGGCTGGCCGCCATCAAGGGCGCCAACACCGAGGAGAAACGCAAACACATCAAGAGCCTGATCGAGAAGATCCCCACGGCCAAGCCCGAGCTGTTCTCCTACCCGCTGGACTGGTCCATGGTCGACACGGTGAGGAGGAACGAAATGAAAATGTGTTTATATTCTGCTGCATTTCACAGGGCTTTTGTCTTTTTTAACCCTTGTTGACAAAGAACACATCATCTTTTACAAAATTGGCCTGGGGGAGTAGTTGCAGGAGTTTCAGTGCTTTGCTCAAGTGCAGTTTTACAGTATTTGTTGCAGGAGAGAAAAGGAGAGTTACTCATTCACTTTTCCCATCTAGATTTTCCCTGCTTGTCATTCAGAAATGGTCATGTGATTCTTCTAAAACAGAACCCTGTATGTCTTTTCTTTTATCTCTGTCCCATAGACACTAATGGAACGCCGTGTCCGCCCCTGGATCAATAAAAAGATCATTGAGTACATCGGAGAGGAAGAGCCGACATTAGTGGACTTTGTCTGCTCTAAGGTATTGATCATGTGAAGATTGTACATTGGATTATAGTCTTACCTTGCAGGGGAAGTGAAATCTGAAATGCCACTGACGTTTTTTCTGTTTTCTTCCCCCAGGTGATGGCTCACGGTACGGCTCAGGGTATCTTGGATGATGTTGCTATGGTGAGTAACAAAGAGCAGTCTAGGTGCTGGGTTGAGTGTGAACCAGAGGATTGGTCAAGCCCTCACACTATTGGCTGCCTTTTGCACCATTTATGTTGACAGCAGACAGTTATTTCTTGGACTGAAACACTGTCTATTCTGTTTTTGTCCTGATAAATGTTGTGGGTTTTAGAATTCTGATTGTAAAAGCCATATTATAGTGTCCATCGAAGTGGAATATGTAAGAACTGACATGTTGACTTGTCCCTGATCTAATGTAGGTCTTTATCATGTACCACTGATTAAAGCTGCCCTTTGTCCCTGCCCAGGTTCTTGATGAAGAAGCCGAAGTGTTCATAGTGAAGATGTGGAGGCTGCTCATTTACGAAACTGAGGCCAAGAAGATTGGACTGGTGAAATAAGCAAAGCAAGCACTGAATGAAGATCAACCTTTTTTTTTTTTTATAATAGGATAGTGTAATTATGTGACCCCAGACAAAATGATCTTTCCACACCCATGCAGACTGTAACTGAAGATTCTGCTCGTTCTCACATTTGCACCAGTTGTTCAGCTCATGTCTGTCGTTTTCTCTACAGACTCGGACTGTACTTGCCTCTGTTTGCAGGTGCTAACTGTATTGTGTGCTCGTGTGTGTGTATATATCACTATTTGATTGTGATGAGGTAATCCTGACAAGAAAACCACTGCTGACAGACATCCAGGACCATTATGGTGTCAAATTAAGTCTCTTCAACCGTTTTAATATCAGCTGCTGAGAGCCATTTAACTTCGGCCTCTACTTTTATTTGTATTCATGCCAACGGTGACCCAACAACCATTTTGGGAAAAAGTCTTTTGACAGACTGAAGAATTGCTCTAAGTAATCAGCTCAACATTTCACCAGTTTCATGACCTTTTCAGGTGGAGTGTGTTGTTCTACATGCACTAAATACTTTAAAACCTCTTTGAATGAAGTCGATAAGCTAGTCTTTGAAAAACCTTGGAGGTTTGAAATCCGGCTTGCAGGTGCTGAGTGTGGATTGGTTTAGTCGACACAGAATTGGAGTATGCATAACCATAAACTAGGATGTGATATGTTTTTTCCCAGGGTTATTTTATTCAGGTTTTTGGACACCAATTGAACTCCAATTTATTTCAATCGAGATAATAGGTTTTCCCGCTTTTGTGTTCCTTATCACATTCCTGATAAACATGCTGGCACGTTCTCCTTCTCAGACCATCTCAGAAAGCACCTAGTTGTCATTTAAAATGTGTCTACTGAACAAGAACCACAAAATATAATGGTTGGTGATATCCCTGCAGCTATAAAAGCACACGTCATTACCACTACAGGAAAATGTAACTGCGCTAATAATGATTTACAATTGTGAAAATGCTCTCCATTTGTTTTTGTATTGGTGGACATTTGTTTTGAATAAAGTTGATTTTTATACCCGTTTGTGAACCGCCATTTAATTTCCACACCACATGCAAGTGTTTTCTTTTATGAAGAATCACTGTGTGCTGTTAAGACATTGCAGCAGTGTTGAAGCATCTGACAATGTAACAACTGCCTGATCATGTAAAAATGTCTCTAAATGGGTTGAAAATGTAATTAAACCTGTTAATGTAACAACACATTACATTAACCACTGATTATTACTTCATAAGGGGTGTTTTTTTTTTTGATTGATGTAATAATGACTAATGTATTAACTAAAACAAAGTAGTCATTTAATTTAATTAGCCAATCCATTATTACATCATCAATTAGGAATGTGCTACATTCCTCATGAAGTGATAATCACTGGTTAATGTAATGGAATTAATTAAAATATTTTACTACAATGTCAACCAATTTAGTGGCACATATTAAATTCTGACAAGTTACACATTATATGGTAGTTATTACAGTTGCTACATGGGTTCAGCTGCATGTAAAATGTTTCAGCTGGTAATACATTGCGTTGGGCTGTTTTCAGTAATTGCAAAAAATGCCCATCCTATTGATCACTAATCACACCCTTCCAAGACATTCCCAACTGTCCTAAGGTGGGCATGACTGGTGATTAACAGGACTAACAAAACAATCTTTAAAGGAATGGCTTTAAGCATTTGACACCATAAAAATTTCAAACACCATAAAGGGACAGAATCCCTTACTATTTATGCTTATCCAAATCAGAGGTCCATTCAAGCAAACTCCACACACTGACAAACACATTGAGATCAAAACTTCCAGAACTTTATTGATGTCATGTGAGCTAAACAAGAGCAAAATGCTGCCAGTAAAAACCCTTTAACTGGAAGAGGAACAGCACAAAAAGTCACCAATGACCGGTGTTGAGACAGACGAGCCTATACGTTTCCCCTTTATGAACCACATCCAGTGACCAGCCAGAGGTGAAGCGCCATGGATACTGAAGACACTGGGCTCTTAAGCAAGAGATAAGTGAAGGCCACTGCTTGTAAACAGCTTATCTTTTTTTAGAGTATCATTTATTCAAATCGGTGTACTTAAAAATAGAAACTACATTGATGTAGGATTTGCAATTTAACTTTCCTTTTGTCCGTGTCTGGGTAAGAGGATAGCATTGTGTGTTACCGTCTTCTGACACAAACCTTTTTAATAAACAGACTGGGACGTTTGCCAATGAACTATTAACTTCAGTTAATGTTTGCAATGTGAAAGTTAACATCTGTTGAACTGTGTGACTGCGACCAGGTCTGTCCACCTTTCTCTTCCGGTGTTTTTCCCCACCAGCCTCTTCCCTCCGAGGACCGGCTTAGTCCTCCGCCTTGGCCTCCATCTCCTCGGCGTCGTCGTCTCCGTCCACCTCGGCGTTCTCCCTCTCTAGCCTCTCCAGCTGCCGGGCGAGCTCTGTCTCATCCGTGTCCGTCACCACCTTGGGCTGCGGGGCACAGTTTACACTTTATGTTATTTGCACATGATGACAAAACAAGTACAAATTCTGTACAGTCCCATTGCGCATTCGTGGTTTTACAAGCTACAGCTAGCTCACCAAAAATGATGTATAAATCATGAATTAATCAATATATAAGTGACTTAAGAAAACATCTAGCCCCAAGAAATGATAAATTGCGATTGGAAAAAAACAAAAATGATGTTGCACATAAAGGGATGGGTGAGGCTTTCACTCTTGCATTTGCTCACCTCCATCTGGATGTTGAAGACGCCCCTCTTCTCCTCAATCCTCTCCTTGATAGCAGCCATGGCCTGGTTGAGCACGGACAGGCCCTCTGTGCGCTCCAGAGTGGTCGTGGTCATCACATAGCGTGGGGGGGCGATCAGGTTGATCTACCAGGCACAGCACCACAGGGGTTACATGCCGACTCTACACACTGGCCTTTGACACATTTACCCGTGTTGTAGCGCTCGTGTCCGACTCTACATGGTTACATGTCTTTTCAGCATCACCCTCATTTTGTACCTGATTGTCTGGTTGGGTAACAATATAGGCCTACATGTAGACATGGGCTGTGAAACTGATAGGATGATGTAGCATATCGGTGACCTTGGAGTGAGAGTGTCCCTGGTCAAGTGATAAAGGTGGATGAATAATGGAAAAAACTGAATCTACATGGAAAAATCTATAATTTAAGTAATTACAAAAAGATATAGTACACACATTTTTAAAATACAATAGCTTTATGTGATAATTTTCAAATTTGCTTGTTCATTTTTTTCATTTCGGAACACAAATTGAAAAACAAATGAAATTACTAAAATCCACAACTTATTACCATTTTAACTAATAAACTAACTTTTAATGTGACAGATGTAAATTTGTATGCGTTCTTTTAAATTTGTTCTTGCATAGATTATTTGAACTAAACTGATTACTCGGACATGACCTTAGTGACTCGGACTTGGACTCGAGGTTTGGTGACTTGACTACAACACTGACATTTAAACTGCATTTCAGGCATTTAGCTGATGGGGGTTGATGGGAGAATCTCACCTTGATAGGCATGGCCTCTGTGGAGCAGTTGAGCCCGGCCCTCAGAGCCTCCTTCACGGCGTCGATCCCCTCATACCCGTAGCACGCCACTTCAATGTCTACAGGCGGGACGGGCAAAAGACAAGCGGGAATTGTAATCGTAGGTTACATCTTGAACGTGTTACTTCATATTTACAGTCCAACTGACATGCCATCATGATGCAATAAGAATGAATAATGTTAATATGTTTATGTGAAATCTATAGTTATGGTATATTCTAGTACCTGCTCTGATTTTGACGGCCTGTGGAGTGAGTCGCCTGTTGATGTTGTCGATCAGCACGTTCCTCTCTTCCTCCGTCAGGTCCAACCCGTCGAGGATGGCGGGATCTCTGTGGGGGAGAAAAGGAAAAATGATCTCAGAAAAGAGCTGAATTCCATCGGAGAGCATCAGGGACGGTTTCATTCCCAAATAAGATATTCACCAATTAATAACAGCTTTACCTACCAAATCTTAATGTTTTTAAGGACTGAATCATGTATAAATTTGAACTATTGAAAGATGAATTTCAAGTAACTTGGAATTAAACCCTTGGCAAATTTCTTTTGAGTTTTGAGTGTTTTTTCCCCTTAACCTCACATAAGTGTGCACTGTCAGAAACGAGCACTTACGATACAGCCTGTTTGAAGACATCGTAGGCTCCATATCCTGGTCGCTTGTATTTCTCATCGAAGACCCAGGCGGTGCGCTGGAACAGGCTCTCTAGCTGCTCATCCTTACTGTACTCCAGCACCTCGGCCACGTGCCGGAGGATGCTGTACACCTGCAACCACAACGCCACACACACACACACATCAGCTCAGAGCGTCCACTAATGCAAAGGTTAGACTGACAAAAAACTCCCCACTGCTCAGACCATTGTTGATCCACAATTGAAATGTGTGGTGTGATTAAAGGAATGATTTATTAAAGTTTAATAAACGAGGCAGCAGTCACTTCCATCACAAGGAGTTCAGAAGCTTTCCCATGAAAAACACACACTAAAAATGCACTAATCCTTTGGCACAATGTGACTTACAGTTTTAGATTTGGTGAATTTATCTTCACACTTGATGGCCTCCTCTGGTGAAACTCTTCTTTTTGATAAATCAATGTATCCTGGAGAGAAAGATGGAAGTATTAAAGACATACAGTGAGATTTTTCCAAAGCCGACTACATAGACTGTTATTATCATACTATTTTAGGACAAAATTATCGTCACAGGGCAGAATCTCAATGTTGATGTGCCAGCAGGTTTGTGACAATATTTCAACTTTCACCTTGTATCCATGTGAACATATCAGACCAAGTAATGGAACAATTTAATAGCACATAATGACAAGCTGACCACCTCTTTTACTAGTTTATGTTGTCATTATATTGTTGTGAGTTTGAACACTGGGATGCCTTTTTCATACAGTAATGCTACAATCAAAAGAATAAAACGTTGACTCAGGATGGCTATGCAGAATCTTCGGTATCAGGAATTGCAAGGGTCTGGTATCATGATTCTGCAGTAGTACTGAAGTAACATGCTACTAGGGTGGGATGTTAACACCAGCCACAAAATACTGATAAGTTTTGGCTGCGCTAGTATGTATCAGCCACTTTGGCAAGTAACCAACTAACATTTGGAGGGCTTATTCAGTCAGTGAATCTAGCTGCAACCAAAAAAGGTTTCCCTGTCCTGTGTGCCACCATACAGGCAGGCCTAGTCCCCGACCCCACTGACTCTCCTCCCTGGTGGTCAGTGCATGGCTGCCCGGGCTTACCCTTCTCTTTGTCTACTCGGATGACCACCACACACTCGTTGCGGCCTATGCGGATGAGCTTGTTGATGGAGCGGATACGTCGACGTGACAGCTCGCTCAGGAGGATCATGCCCTCGATGTTATTGTACTCCAACAGGCTGACGTAGGCGCCCATCTCAGCGATGGACCGCACGTTCACCATCACCACATCCTCCACCTCTGGGAACCGGTGCTGGTAAAATCGACAGCTGAGCCCCGGCATCGCTGCGAACACAGACAGAGAGACGTGGGTCAAATAAACGTGAACCAGACAACTTTGGCACCGGTTAGAACCCAGGTTGCAAGTGACGGGGTGAGAGTGTTAAAGAGGTCGAATGACTCAGCTTAGCCTGGAAAATGTCCCCAAAATAACAGCAGAGGGGTCAAGCAGTATTAGGTGAGCTGGCAGTGTAGGCATTGGCAATGGATAGACATTGTTATTTAATAGTTATGCCAGTGATATGATGCAATGCAGATGAATTAAAGCCCCCTTGCTATTAAGAGCCAGTAACGAAAATTGACGAATAGAAGGACGCCGAAAAGCCTAGCCACACTGAAATGCATTGACAGCGAATTTTACCGGTTTCACAATAGATAACACGAGACTATAATTGCTGTTAAGAACAAAAAAACGCTACTTCGGCTACCGTTAGCTAGTTAGCTGGTAACCCAGACCGTTTGCAGGGCTGGTTCCCACATCACATGCGGCACATGCACTGCCGTGGCTAGCGGCTAGCTAGTAGCCTAATCTGTTAACCACTCCCCGGCAAACAGCTGCTTTACCGATAAGACCCCATGTAAGCGTCTCACCTGTGTCATATGGTTACAGAACGATACACTGGAATGTTCTGTATTGGAAATGTTCAAATGTCCGATATTTTCCTTTGGCGTTTTAAAAAAAAAAATTAGGCCCGCTAGCTCACATTCATCGGTGTGTTAATTTTTCGACCCGGAAGAGATCAGACGCGTTTGACACGCGCATGCGTAAAGCGCGTTCACTAGGTGGGGAAAGCGAGAGTCACATGACCAGAGACCAGCTGATCACTACAGAGACGGACTCGCACCAGATCACGACCATCAGCTCGATATATGCTTCCAATCCTCCATGTAGAATAACAACTGTCTTCTGTAACAAATACAGAGTCACTAGTTGGGATAAAAGCCAGCGTCTCGATATCTATTGGAGAAAAGGGAACTGAAGACTAGACCGCTATCCTCGACCAAAGGACAAGATGTCAGGAAAAGACAGGATCGACGTATTCCCCTCCAGAATGTAAGCAGCTTTTTTGCTAGTTGCTAACCTGGTGCAGCTTGCAAGGCAACGTTAGCCAACTAATAACTATACTATCTTAATGTATTGCATGTTAGCTTTTCAGAGTCAGCTGTGGTTCACATCTGCAGAAGCTTGGGTGTTTAATTAACCTCATATGAAGGCAGCACAGTCTTGCTTTGCATGGTGGATCAAGGCGAATCCTAATCTGTAACGGTACCAGATTCCTAGACCACTAAAGAGGAAGAGTCCTCCTGTCATGTGATGTCTTCCAACATGATCCAAGTGTGAGCTGTCACAGCAATGTGATGCACGTCTGCAGCTACTTCTGTATAGACTGGGATGATTTATAACAAATACTGACACTCTGACATTTGTCTTGTAATTTAGTCTGCTGATAAATTAGTTATGTGTCTACCAGGCCTAATCATGTTATATTGATCCAATCATGACAGCTGTGTTGAAGCCTATGTGTTGTGTGTTGGGGGTTTCAGGGCTCAGACCATCATGAAGGCCCGGCTGAAAGGGGCGCAGACCGGCCGCAACCTGCTCAAGAAGAAGGCCGATGCCCTGTCCATGCGCTTCCGCCAGATCCTCCGCAAGATTATCGAGGTGGGTTGAAGCTGACGGATGATTGACTTGCACTGTGTTTCTCTCATCAGCCAGAATGATATACTAAAGGTGGACTTTGTCTTCTTATCTCTGACCCCCCCCCCCCCCCCCCCCCCTCCAGACGAAGACCCTGATGGGAGAGGTGATGAGAGAGGCGGCCTTCTCTTTGGCTGAGGCCAAATTTGCTGCCGGGGACTTCAGGTAAGAGAACCCGAATCGTACCACTGGATGCCTTGTTTTGTTTGGTCTCTGTAATTCACACCTGTAATTATTATTTCCGCAGCACCACTGTAATCCAGAATGTCAACAAGGCCCAGGTGAAGGTCCGAGCCAAGAAGGACAACGTGGCAGGTCAGCTTCAAAGATGTCGTCCTCTCACTTTTAGAATAACTGAGTGTTTGAGTTCTTATGTCTCTTTTTCTTTTTTCTTTTAGGTGTCACTCTACCTGTGTTTGAGCACTACCAAGAAGGCGGGGACAGTAAGTCATTTCTCCCTCGGCTGTTTCCTATGAATACACACCACCTGTTAATGTAACCAGTGAATAGTGAATGAGGTTCCGTTCCTCGCTGAGCTGCTCGCTGTGTGTGTGTGTGTGTGTGTGTGTGTGTGTGTGTGTGTGTGTGTGTGTCTGTCAGGTTATGAGCTCACTGGTCTGGCTAGGGGAGGAGAGCAGCTCTCCAGGTTGAAGAGGAACTATGCCAAAGCGGTTGAGCTGCTAGTGGAGTTGGCCTCCTTACAGGTAGGGGGCGCTGCTGCAAATATGCCGAGGTTGATTCGTGCATTCATGTATCTCTGTAGGAAAACATATCAAACATTTGTAAACTGTGAAAACACTCTACTGAGAGATATTATAACCTGAGGCTCACTTTGTGTCGACAGACTTCCTTTGTCACTCTGGATGAAGCCATAAAGATTACCAACCGCCGTGTGAACGCCATCGAGCATGGTGAGCTCACTTTGCGTTTGTTTACACATCAAATTGTTGCCTTTCGCTCAAAGAACTTAGGAGAAGAAGAGCCACAACAGTGATATTGTAGTTGAATTCCCGTTTCTCCCGCTTTGCAGTGATCATCCCTCGGATTGAGCGCACCCTCACCTACATCATCACAGAGCTGGATGAGAGAGAACGAGAGGAGTTCTACAGGTGAGATGTCAATTCTGTGGTATTTCACCTTTTAGCTGCATTTGTTTTTGGTCTAAATTTTGGTTCCTGCCACTTGAAACGTCTCTCCCCCCCCGCCCCTCCCCTCCCGCAGGCTGAAGAAGATCCAAGAGAAGAAGAAGCAGCTGAGAGAGAGGACAGAACGGGAGATCGCGGAGCGCCTGGCCAAGCTGGGCCCCATCGCCGAGCCGGCCAACATGCTGACGGAGGAGACGGACGAGGACCTGCTGTTTGAGTGACGGGCTCCTCCGGCCCCGTCGCCCGCGTCGCCCATCATCCTATTTATTCGGTGCCTCTCAGGCCGTGTCGATGTTTTCTCGTGCAGATGGGGAAAAAAAAATGTTTTTTTGTGTACATGTTTGTGATGATTTGTTATGTTATTTTCAGTATTGGAAGATTCCAGATTTATCACTGTAAAGAACCAAAGTGTCATCAAGCGTGGCCGTCGACCAGCGAGGGCGTCGGCTCACTAATGAGCTGTCACTTGAATACTTAACAGATAATATAGGTACATTTACACATGGTTTGGAAGTGAACTGTGTGACGCATTCCGTGTGATTGGATGAGGTTGTAAATATTTTCTGTTTCATCGCAGCACTCAGAGCCATTGCATGCTGTCAGGCTGTGCAGTCATCGAAGGTGGTTGTAGATTTCCCAGAGTGTGTGAGTCTGTGTTGTGGAGGCCCGTCCCACCGCTGAACCTCATATCACGGGGTTGTTGTTACCTCATTAGAGGGGGACGATTCCCATTGCACCACAACCCCCAATGTGATCCTGTTGTAAAACTTGGTGTGCAAGTCCACAAGGCCCAACACCTCATCCAAATAAAGTTAACCTAAATATACAACCATTGCCTCTATTCCTTTATAAATGCCAGAGCTTTTAGTTCCGAGTGTGAGATAGACTGTTGTGATCAGATTTGCTTCTTGCATTGTGCTGAAAAGCATTTCATCCAAGTGTTTTGGGAACACAGCTAGGCGAGGAATGGCAGCCATCTTACACCAGAATGCTACATTTAACACATTCGTTTTAGTGAGGTGATTGCAAGTGTTGAATTAATAGATTCTTGTTGTAAAAACAATATTAACTGGTTTATAACAAAAGATTTCCTTATAATATATGGATTTCTAGCATTTGCCACAATACATCAATACATACAAGTCGTTCACATAAGTATCCGATTTTATTAACACTGTTTTTGTGCATATGAATTGATAAGAACCCAGCAAGGAAACACTTACAGTATGTGTTGGATCCTAAGTGATATGATGTCCAGTCCATAGAACAATGGAAGAAACACACACATGTTGCAGTACTTCACTGTATGCTATGTGATGACAGGCAGCTAGAAACAAACCAGAGATCTGAGGTATGTTGTTATCGCAGCATAAATGTAGCAACATGGACAACACAAAATAATACTGAAATTGGTGTAGAGGAAGAGCCACAAAACACTGCAGATTACAGCAGATTCTCTTTGGTGTTTCTGAATGGAAGACGTATTGCAGCCACTTTAAGCACAAGGTTGGTACTCAAAGGAGTTCTTGGTTTTTTGCATTATCAGTAAGCTATATGAAAATTGAGACATACTCTCCCAGTTAAACGTATTGCTTTGTTTATCATGCAAACAAAATGTAACAATAAAATATTTTACCTTTGTGTCTAGAAAATATATATTTACAATTATAAATAACTATTAAGATTAGGATAGAAATACTGTTTCTAATTCTTTGGATAAATGACTTTGCATAAAACTGTAACATTAACAAGAACCTTCATAAAACAAAGAGAAAAAAAAACAAAATCACCCACAAAGACAAACACCAACAAAAAGAAACGTAAGAAACTTGAGTCCATCCCTGCAACGTGGTAATGGTCACCTCCTCTGCAAACGAGGAGAATGAGCATTTTGTGTGAGCGAACCTCCAGTGACAAGTTACCATTGTCCGTGCCTCCAGGAACTCTTTGCTTTGTTCTTCTTCCTGAGGCACCCCGGGGCGAGTCCCTCTGACCTCTAGCACAGCCAGGAGGTGGGCACCCACTGTGGCTCAGTGTCCAGCTTCTCTATCAGCCTGCGCAGCTCGTGGAAAGCTGTGTCCGGATCCATGTTCACGATGGCCGCGTCGAAGAGGTAGCCAAAGTCCTGCTCCATCTCGCGGGCCTTTTCAATGACCTCCTTCAGCTCCTCGGGCTGGAGACACAAAACAGGGTGTTGATTTAGGGAGACAAGAAGGTGAGAGATGGGCGACTAATTTCTAAGATGACTGCATTCTATTAGACATTAGAATTAAAAGCCTCATTGTGCTGAAAGGTGTTGACATGGCATATGAGGTACCTTTGGTGTTTTTCCCTCTGCGGCCAGCAGGGTGCGTAGTCGTTCCTGAGAAGGCGGAGCGATGAAGATGACATAGGGCTTGATGTTGGAGGACCTCAACACCCGCAGCGACTGACAGGAGGAAGCACAGGGAGATGCACATGAAGTGGAAGGAAAGACCAAAACAGAGAAGAAAGAGGGACTAACAATCATCCTTATCACCCTTATTGACTCTGAAAAGTATGCTATTTCAGTTATGAATAGTAGTTAAGGTTAAGGTTTTCTTTGTTCTGTCCTACCCTGGTGTGCAGGCAGAGCAGGCAGATGCGTCCGGAGTTGATGACGTGTCGGACCGAGTCGGTGCTGGTGCCGTACAGGTTCTTCTCGTATTCCCCCGACTCGATGAACTTCCCTGCTGCCAGGTCGGCTTCGAAGGTAACCCGGCTCACGAAATGGTACTCGCGCCCATTCCGCTCGTGTATCCTCGGGTTCCTGGTCGTGTCTGAGGCATGAAAGGGACAAGAGAAGTTAAATTTGACTTTATGCCCAGATACTACAATCTATTATTGTACTGTATTGGCACAAGAACCATATTAGTCCTTTTTACGTTGACTGATGACTCAATTCTCACTATCTAAAGGCTGTAAATCTTAGTGTTTTTGCAGTCACAGTTGACGAAAGCAGACAAATGATTTGGTTTCTTTATTGAATTGCATATACATAGAAGTAAAGAACCAGAGTTCCACATCTGAAATTTTCAATTGTTGATGAGTATTTGACACTGCCATGACTCAACACCATGCCATGAGTGGACTTACGTGGCACGGCGCCGGCAAACTTGTCCGGTTCAATGGACAGCAGCCTCCGCCGCAGATCATCCTGCCCGCTGTTTGGAGGACTAACCAGAGCAATGGGACGCTTACGACTGGCCGGCTGGTGGTAGAGGGCCATCTCCTCGTAGGTCAGGATGTCATCGTAGTCTGATAAGAGAATTTGAAAGGGGTTAATGTCCTGCTGAAGTGTCCCTGAGCAAGACGCTGAACCCCTACTGTAGCTGACCCTGACCTCTGACTTCTCTGTGGAGGAGGGGCAAGAGAACAGAGATTTCTCCTTTGGGGATCAATTAAGTATCACATTAAATTATATTACCATTCTTGTGTGTGTGGAAGTTTTGCTGTGCACGCATGCTCTTTTTCAGCATCGCCCTGCTTCATATTCATACAGTTACACACATTCATCCCTGGGAGCT
The DNA here is from genome assembly GCF_048128805.1 of Centroberyx gerrardi. Taxonomy (NCBI): domain Eukaryota; kingdom Metazoa; phylum Chordata; class Actinopteri; order Beryciformes; family Berycidae; genus Centroberyx; species Centroberyx gerrardi. The sequence continues at coordinate 8,285,203 of NC_136014.1, read as the reverse complement.
GCCCAGTACAACTATAGTCCTCTATTGTTAGTCCCTGAGCAGCTCCACCAGAGCAGTGTGTGTGTGTGTGTGTGTGTGTGTGTACCAATAACACCCCAAGGTATTTAGGCACCTGCTGGGCACCTGTTTCTGCCTCCCTTGATCCTGTCTGCGGAGACAGGACTAATCTGACTTGTGACACACCAAGTCTGGCCAAGCTGCTGTGAGAACGACAAGACTTGTCAACTCCAGCTAGAGAGCGCGGTTAATACTGACGACAGAGAGGCTTATCAACTCATTATCAGAGACAGATAATGAGCTGCCAACACCGAGAGAGCTAGACAGGTGTTTGAGGGAGTGGAGCTCATTGCATTGTGGATACTCAAACCAGCTACCTTCTGGTCACAAACCCACTTCTCCAACCTTTAAGCTGCTGCTGAGAGACAGAGAGAAAAGGAAGAGTGTGAAAGAGTCTTACCAGTGTTTTTGTTAAAGTTATACGGGTTCTTCTTCCTCTGTTTCTTGTTCTTCTTTACATACCAAAGCTTCCCTGGAGCAATGACAAGCGGAAAGGATTTAGCTTTAAAAGGGGGATTATCATTTCACTTTGTTACGACACTCTAGACACTGTGAATTCTATTTTTGTGTGAGTTGATTGCAAATCATATCACTTATTTTTTGTGTGTGTGTGTTTTTGTGTGTGTGCTTGTGTGCGTGTTTCGACATTATCCTCTTACCTTGGTGCTCCCGACTCCTGTCTGTCATAGTTTTCTTCAAGGTCTCTCTCTGTTGCTGGAAGCTCTTCCCTGGGAAATGGAAAAGCGAGGAGAGGCTGATCAGTCGACCAACACTGTAAATAGACAAATCCTACACATGTTCCATTTTAACATTCCATTCCGTATATCAGAATTTAACTTTTTTCTAGACTTTTTGTGCAAGTCCTAAACTTTTCTAGACCATTTTTTTCCATACTCCTCTAGACTTTCCAGACCTGAGAAACAAGGAACTAACCCTAAGCCAGCCACATGCTGAAACTCAGTTTCCTCCAGCCACACCGGGCTTGGGTCAAAGAGTAATCGCGAATAATTCTTAGGCCTTTGTTTTAATCTGCTTGGCATGCCAGATGGGTGGTATTTACTGCCAGGATAGTTCATTTAGTGCCAGGTAAGTTGTTAGTCACAAACAACTTTCAACTACTTTCCTGTGATTCCTCTGAATTATTTCCAAATACTACAGAAGGGCAGCAGGTTGATCAGGGAAACGGCTAAGAAGTCAAAATGTTGCTGGTGCTTACAATGTCTATTACTGCCAAAGTGCCTGTGAGCAAGGGCACCTGACCCCCATCTATATGTCTCCCAGCCTGCACACACCCAGGATAGGTATTGGAAAGTATCTAACACACTGTAAAACAATACAGGCATTTGCTAGCAATATGTCCTTGTGGCCGTATCTGTCCTTGTGAAACAATAAACCGTATATATTTAATATTCGACCCAGGTTTGATCCGCACCTGGAATGAGTCCAGCGAGCGGCTGGTTGTCCTCGTCCCCGTCCCTGTAGGCCTGCCACCAGCTGGGGTCGTCCTGGCTGATGACGTGGAGGATGTCACCCTTCTGGAAGGACAGGCCCAGCTCCCGACACGGCACGAAGGGGTCGTCGGAGGGGTCGTAGTCGAAGTAGGCTCGCACATGCATCTGAGGACGGGGTTTACAATGTCAAGGTTGCCGTCGCATGCATGCAGACACGCACTCCTGTACGCACACCCACATCATTAGAGAGACTTACCACAGTCTGTCTGTGCGGGGGAGATTTAGTCTGAGAGCTTGGGATGAGGAGGAAGGTCAGGGTGCCGTGCATTTGTTGCTGAAGAGGAGAGGAGAGAACAGAAGATCACGTCACACACGGTTTTATAGTGGAGGGAAAGTCATCCTGTCACCCTCTGGTGGCTGCGTTCAAGCTCACTGAGAAACGCCTCGACTTCTCCACAGGGAATTGAATACAAAATTATATTACAGAGTGAAATGAATTAAACATGACAGGGATTAAATTTCCATATAAAACAATCCTCTTTTATTGACTGTATTTACCTATGGGCTGATAAAAATGACACTGAGATTTTACAGTGTTTTATTGCAATGAACTTTAATGTTGGTTATAGTTTATAACCTCGACTATTCAAAAACAACTGCTCCGGGATTCGTGACAAATTATGTCTGTATTTGGCAGCGGTAAAATAAATGGGAATTTTCTCAGGAATGAATGCAACCAGCAGCGGTATTAGTTGTCACTTTCCCTCCCTAAATTAATGTATATAATGATGTAGGGTGACTGTGATGCTACTTGTCTTTACCAGGGGTTCTCAAACATTTTTCTGGCACAGCCCCCCAAATAAACACATTTATTATATTATTATAATTTAAGACTTTTCCAGACATTTTAAGTACCTGCAGATACCCTATAACAGGTAATTTCTTATGAATTAAACTATAGTGAAATTAAACTATTCCTTATTTTGCTGGGGACCCCCTGAAACCCCCTCAAGGACCCCTGGAAGTCCTTGGACCCCACTTTGAGAACCCCTGGTGTTCACTATGGGAGCCACCGCTCTGTCACCAGTAAGTCGTGGACGTCGTTGACGTGTTTCCCGCGGACGGGAATCCCGTTGATCTCCAGGATCTCGTCCCCCTCAGTGAGGAGGCCGCTCCGCTCTGCTGCCCCGCCTTTCACCACGCGACTCACCACCACGCTGTCCACGTCGTTACGCACTGTCGCACCCTGATGGACACACGCACACACACACACACACACACACACAGACACACACAAATCAGATGATTTGTCTCCATATGGATGCTGCTCAACAGAATTTCCCTCTTAGTTATAATACAAGAGCTATAATGGCCAGTATGAGATCTGACCAATTTCGCTAATACTCATAAGGACCAAATATTTCTAAGGCACACTTATGGTTCTATCTAGTGTTTATAAAGCCTTGTATGACTGTACAATGAGAGACAGCAAAGTTAAATCTACAAATTAAGAGAGAAGTGTTTTAAATTTGAAAGCTGAGAAATATGTTCAAATGCTGTTTTAACTGGATGTTAATCAAATCGCTTTAAGTGAAATGGGTGTGAAACATTGCTTTGATCTTTACATTTCATATATTCCATATATTAAAAAAATCGCTGGCAGGGGATCAGTCTGAAGCCCCACTGACCAAATCCAATATAGTTTATCATGACTATACAAATAAACACATAAAAGACTATAGATACATAAAGATATACAGTACATATAGTATACATATGGATATGCAAATAGATATAGATACTGTATATATATGTAAGCACACATGTACACACACACACGTGACTATGTGTCTCACCAGTGGAGTGTCGCGAGTCTTCTCCAGCCGCACCAGTTTCACTGTCTCTCCCAGATACTGGGTCGCATTCTCCACTTCTGCCATTTCCTGCACTGCCACACTGTCATGGGCCTGCATCAGGGCCTGCCACAAAAACACAGCAACACACACACCATACACACAGACACGTACACACATACATACAGAAATTGTACAAACACATAATGGACAGAAACAAACACAGACAAGAATAATGGAAGAGGCACAGTGAGGCAATGACAATAGGTGAGTGGCTTGTGATTCTGTTTACACGGCTTTTAGCTTGTGTAACAGCCATTGTTTGCATGAAAAGAAAGGGATCATAAATCTTCTAATGGTAGAATTCAGTTTTAGTCAGATTCTGCATGATTTATATCACAACACCCATTCGTCAATTGGTATGCACGAGTTGGTGTAAAATGATGAAAGAGGGGCGATACCAAACAAGTTTCCAAATCCCCTCGCTTAAACATGCACCTGCTACCAAAAGCCAACCCACCCCCAGTCTGTTTAACGAGAGCAGTCAGCAAACTCCACCTCTAAGCCAGAAATAATACAAAGATTACTTCGCTCCGTACTACGCTCCGTACCCCGCAATTAATAACCGTCGGCCCAAATTAGTTTCTCTATCCTGTAGCAGGGGGGACCTGAGGGAGCGGAGGCTGGGCTAAGCTTTGGCGTACACACAATCCGTCTTAATCTCCCCCTGCATTTAGGAGTCAGGATCCGCTGCCATCAATCATCAAACACCTTTGGCTTCCCTGCTCGCGCTGACGAGGAAACTGTGCCCTAGAAAACAGGCAGGTGAAGCAGGGTGGACTTAAGGGGTTTCTACCCTTCTCACCCTCGCACCTGTCCCCCACTGGTTTTGGGGTGTGCGGTTGTTTACCTGTACCTACTACAGGGTCAGTCGCCTGGGGCCAGAGGGGAGGGCCAGGTTCCACGCACAGGAACCGCAGAGATAATCCGCTCCCACTCGCTGTGCCGCGAGGCAAGCTCCCATCACACCGCCTCCGCTGGCTAATTGGATCCGACTCTGTGGAAGGGTTAACGGGCCAACGGAGGATTGACAGTTCACACGGTCACGTGGGTGAAACACCGGACCCCTGGGGCGCCCGTGTCAGGACCCCCCGCGGTAGAAATCACCCCAGAGCCGTCCACCTGGGGCCTCCTCTCACCTAGCTGCCTCTCTAATAGAGGATGACAGAGCGCTTATCGGGACTCCCTGACAGATGGTTTTGACAAGTTGCTGATTAAAAGTTATGGGGATTTTGACAAGTAAGAGACAAGTAAGAGACACCAGAGCTTAAAGACTATGTGGTATAATCTAAAATTCTGATAGTGTGACTATGTTTTTTCTAGAATTACTGAATCTTATGCTGATGAATGTACAGCATCATCATTTGAAGCCACTTCACAATGCAATGTGAATGTCTGGTTGTAAATGTTAAGATACAAGGACAGTCAGAACAAGCCCCATTGAATAATTGCTCAGTTGCAGAATTTAACCAAAATCAAGTGGGTTCCTTTTCATTACACATTGGGGTTTCCACTGTTCAAGCTCTCATACAGGATAAGACAGCTTTGACTCCTGTGCGAGTTTGTCACATAAAATTTTCTGTGGAATGAAAAGGGTTTTTATACTGCAATTCCTTACACAGCTGTAGGAGTGGCGTGCTCCTCCCTGTGATGTGTCTAATCGTTTCCACAATGACAGAGCAAGTGGAACATATAAGGAGGAACCTCTTAAGAGTCCAGTTAGTCAGCTGTGCCAACAGCAGCCTGGGCAGAGTGCCGTAAGATCATTAATAAAAGGTCACAGCTAATTCAGACTGAGTTGAAGTCAACTCGGAGCACGCTAGCTGTCCAAACAAGTGGACAAAGAGGCACAGACACACCAGCAATTACATGTCTGAGCTCTGAGTGGAAGCTGGATTTGACACTGATCTTGCTCACAAGTGAAGATTAGGGGTTACAGGACAGATATTGGGCCTCCTTCCTAATGTTTAATTACACAAACCTTTACATCATGTTTTAATTCTTTCAAAGTCTAAAAACCACTTTAAACTATCTTCTCCCCATTTCCCACATCACCCTTTCATAACAAACTGGAAATAATAGATGAAATAAATAAGCAGTGACAGTTTTCATCTGTATTCACCAAGTCCATTTCATGGGGAGAGCCTGTATTCTTAATATTTTGTACACTCAGTCTAGATTCTAATGGAGTTTGCCTAAATCCTTGTGTATCAAGGGATGCTGTTATGGAACAGCAGGTTGGCCTAGAGGTTAATGAAACCGTCCTTCAACTGACAGACCTGGGCTCAAGCAAGCATCGGCCCTGATCAAGTGTCCCTGAGTAAGACACTGAATCCCTGCCAGCTCAAGGGGCACTAAGATAACATGACCTTATGACCTCCTTGATAAAGTGCCCGCTCTCTCTCTCTATCTGTCACTCTCTCCTGATGTATACTATATCATGGTAGAGTAATGGACCATTTGTTCTGCCATTACTTCCAACAGAGTCTATTAGAAGGCAGCAGGGTGGCGTAGTGAGTAGGGAGACTGTCCTTCAACTGGACGATCCAAGTTAAAGCACCCATGCCAACCAGCATCCACCCTGCTGAAGTGTCCTTGATCAAGACACTGAATCCCTACCAGCTCAAAGGCTGCTGTTCTGTATCTGACCCCTGACCTCTGACCTCCCTGTAGAGGGTAGCAAGAGAAAAGAGGATTACCCTATGAGGATCAACAGAGTATTACATTGATTATGTTTCCAGTATTCCAGCATCAGTTTAGCAATCAAACAAATACAGTTGGCCTGTAAGGTGATGGCTAAGACACTCTGGTGTTGTCTTAAGGTCTTAATATGGGTCTAGGGGAGTTGGGGTTTGGTCCCTGCTGCCAGAGAAGCTGACATCTGACCTGGAGATGAGGATTGGTGAGCAGGGCCTTGAGCTCCAGACCCTCCTTCTGTTGGCTGGACTGGAGGATCTTCTGTACCTGGACAGAAACACAGACAGACAGCGATACGGTGAGGTAAGCTGTATGACTGCCACTAAGCAGTAGACACAGGGTGACTACAGGTTTCTGCCGGTTAAACTTGAGACTTCTTATGACCATTTTAATGGCAATTCAAACTAAATATAAGACCAATTTCACTCCAAAAATAAACCTGAAGAGTAAAGATAAAAAAAATCTGACAAAGGCAACATTTAGACATTTTAACTCATTTTAAGGCCCTGAATTTAGATAATTCAATTTAAAACTTTAAGACATCCAAAGAAACCAAAGAAAAGGAATAATTTGCTCACACTTTAAACAATGGTATGCTTTTATGTCTTGTTTTTGTTATTGTTCTCCAGCTATTATAGTGTATTAAATACAGTCCTTTTGCAAAATGTGTTATTTAAATAAATACAGTACATTAATGGATTGATTGGTGGACTGTGTATGAGATAATAGCAGGAAGAGGGCAGAGTGAAGCAAGATGATCCGTTTAGTGCAAACCAACTTCCCACACTCGTTTTCCTTGCTTTGGTGTGGTAGCCTGTATTTGCCTCGTCACTGTGTGTAAGTGTTAGCATTTCATTGACATTAACACTTCACCACCAGATGAAAGTTGTGCCAATGTGTAATTATATGAAGGGCGCACACTGAACTGTAAACACCCCTATCCTAAAGTCAAAACACATCCTAACAATCCTGTTGCTGGCTAACTCCAGTAACAAACCAAATAGAATAAAGAAGATACGATTTTGGATTCTCACAGAGTCTCAAGAACACACACACACACACACACACACACACACACACACACACACACTGTAGTTGGCTACTCTCTAATAAGTCACAGTGGGGTTTCACATTCCAGACAGGAAAGCGCCCCGTATTCACTCTACTGTAAAGGGACTTGTTAAGTGCTGGCTGTTGCACTTGGAAAATAATAACACAATCCAAAACACAGAATTAATTTTCTTTGTGTGTGTTTACAGGTGAATGCTTGAGGTGCTGTATTTTAAGCAACTTCAGGAGGGCTATGAGTGTAGACTCAACACAGACTCTCCTTTCCTGTCTTGGAAAGCACCTATCTAAACAAAAGCCCATTACATGTGTCTTCCCATCCATGACTTGTCAGATCTTCCACCCTTCTCCTTTTGTCTTCCCCTTGTCCTTCTCCTTCACTCTCTTACTCAGATGAGGAGGGCAGTGACGCAGTTTTATGCCTATCTTTTGGTTGTTGCGTTGTTATTTGGCCTGGGTTGCTTATTGGATTGTGATAGTAAAGATATTTTGGAGTGCTTTCTTCGCCTCTGTCCTTCTGACTCTCCCTCTCCTTCGCCTCCTGTTCTGAGCTTAGTTCATCCATTACACTAATCGAAGCTCTCACTAATGAGGTGACGCACTTTCCCCTCCCCCCTAAAGCAGTCCTGCGCCTCGGCCCACGCTGCCGTAAGCTGCTGGAGTTTCTTTTTCTGGCCGCCCAGATCCCGCCCTCCTTCCTGCGGTGTGCCGTCCTGCTCTGCCAGCCCAAGGGCCGCTGGGAGATTAACTTGCCCAAGGGCCAATCCCAGTGTCACACAGCACAGCCACTTAGTTTAGACACACTGCAGCTCAAACTCTTACGCCTCGTTAAGCGCTTCGGGAGTCGTGCCCGGTGGGCGAGTGCACACGCTGATTTACTGTACGCAGGATGGAAGACGCCATGTGTTGTGTGTGTGAAGCAAAAGAGATCATCTCGCCGAGGCCCTCCATCTTGAAACCACTGCCGGTAATGTCAACACTGGAATAGCAATTCTGTAGCTGCGCTGCTCAGTGCCCCGTGAATGAACTCTGCACAGCTCAAAACAGCCTGTTCATCAAAACAAGGTTGACTCTTACACATCTAGCCATCAGCAAAAATCACACTGCACCAGTCTGACTGTGCTGAAAAGCCTGTATTACATTCTTTCATGTTACACAGATCAGAAGTTGACACTAATCCTAATGAAGTGCCTATTGTGGGAGTAGCCTGTCATAGATGTATAGTGCTTTTACCCAATTCATAGCAAAACACATCACAATTCCCGTCTCTCTGCGAGCACGGGGCTCTGTGTGACAGGCTGCATTTGAGCACTCGACTTGCAGAGGCTCGGCTCTGAGGGGACACAAGTCAATTACTGTCGTTTTGCTTCGGTAGAGAGCGAGTGGCTTGTGTTTTGTCAACGGGGGAGTCAGGTGTGGCAGATTCACACCTACTCAGACGTAGAATACTGAGATGGTTTCCTTCTCTCTGTCACTCTCGCTACCAGGGGCCCAGAAGACAGCACTGTCAGCTGTTATTGAAAGAGGAACCAGCCGCTGGTGGACAGGGAAATCAAATAAACACACCAATGTGATGCACTTTATATTCGCAAAACAGCCGAATGCCAATCCCCCTATTTATGCTTTGTTTCACGCCTTCCTCCTTATCCTTTCCTGTCCACTCTAAATGTAGAGTATCTCCCTTTCGCACTCCTCTATCAGCTTATCCTGTCTTCCCCCTCATCCTGCCATCCTAATTCTCCTCCCTTCTTCCTCCTCCCAAAACAACCTACCCTACACCTCTTTCCACTTTTTCTCAGCTCACTCAATTTTCATGCACGGCCTGAATCCAGCCCCACAAATCACTCATTTTTGTTTTCACTTGTTAACCACGTGACAATTTGCACTTCACAATTCTGCCTGTGGGGCTGCTTTGTTGAATTAATCATCATCTCAAGCAAAAATATTTCACTCCACAGCTCAGATCGTTCAGTCCCAGTAGCTAAGAGTTGCTTCACTCGCGTAGGTACTTGTAAACACAGGCTAACGGTGTCCAACCCACAAATTGGTGAGTACAATCAGAGTGCTCTATGCCTTCATGCTCAAACTGCCATACTGCTATACCACTACCAGGGTTTCCACTGAGGGCCTGATGTAAATTTCCGTGACTGTTCGATGACTTTCCATAGCTGAGTAAGAGCGCTTCCATTTCCTAAAAATGTAATTTCTTCCTGTTTTTTTTAGTTCTTTTTCAGCTCAGAAAAGTTCTAAGGGAGCAAACAGTCTGGTTTCTTGCAGTGGAGAAAAACAGCTGAAACCCACCATCTAATGCAATGAATGTGTGAAACAAGTTGCAAAATACATCTTGGTATATTCCTGTAAAGTGATTTCCCTGACATCCCCAGAGAATTTATCAAATTCTCTGTCTGGAATACACCTCTAAAAATCCCATGATATTCCACTGCTGCTGCATAAGGGCGTACCTCCTGGCAGAGGCCCTGCGCCTGGGCCGTGAGCGGCGAGGTGGGGCCGACTCGGCTCATCTGCTGGGCCACAGCACCGTGGATGGTGTAGGCGTTCCTGAAGTCTTCCCTGGTGAGGAGCTGCAGCACCAGCTCCGCATCCTGCTGGCTCTGGGCATCAGTCAGGCAGCGCTGCACCCACTTCAGAGCCTGCAGCAGCTCCTCCAGCTCTGAGAAAGAGGCAGAGGCAGAGGGAGGAAGATTACAAAGATGATAATGTTACAGAAACACACAAGACAAAAAGATTGGGGCCAGGAAATTGAGGGAGAACAAGACATGGTCTATGACAGAGACAGAGGCTACGGTTACACTTGTCATCTCAATGTGATTTTTGAGATCTGATAATAGATAAAGATTGGATTTTATGAGTTTACACTGCTGTTTGTCTCTGTTTGCCTGCTGTCTGCATTACTTTATCCACATTCTCCCTCTGCAGCCTTACGTTTACATCTACACGTGTCAAGTAATGCATCCTGGATGATAAAAATCCTGTGCCCATATAGTCGAGTGGATATTTGTGCTCCCCCACTGGCCTAGGATCAAATCCCACCAGAACTTTCTCTCCTGTGTCTCGCCTACTCTCTCTCCCTCTCTGTGTCTCAGATGTCTAATATAAATAAAAAGAAATACAAAAAAATCAAAACAGCTCAATAAATCTCAATGGGACTACCTGGTTAAGCATGAGAGAATGATGTCCAGGATTTACCACAGCAACCAGGGACAAATGGTCTAGTCACTTCACCACTCCCTCCAAGGCTAGTTTGGACACCACTCCATAACACCATGGATGGATTTAAACAGCTTATCTTTATAGATTAATGTTATCAGAGGATAGATCTCCTTGGGGGGCGGCGCAAGTGTGACAAGCGCCTGTGTGTGTGTGTGTGTGTGTGTGTGTACACAGATATGTATGTTTATACCTGCCATTAAACTATACATTTTATTGATAATCCACATCAAAAGAAAAATGTAAGTAATGGAAGTTCTTTGCTACATGCATTTCAACATAGTCTTAGATTTTTCACCTAAAAGATCATGTCAAGATGATTAACAAACCCCTGTGCATAATGAAAGAGGGAGTGGCGGTCCTATAGCAGGAAAAAGTACTTGTGGTATTGGTAATGACTTAACTTGGTCAAATGCCTTAAATGATCAAATGACAAATCCATCCATTATACCTTAACAAAAGCCTCAATCAACTAATATCAAACAAAATATCAGGATAATTAAACAAAATAATTCAATGCAATCAAGTGAATTTAACTAATTACGGTGAGTGAAATCAGTTTAAAACTTACTGCAGGAACTACACGCTTTAAAAAACGTCTGCGCATTTCATTAACATGTGGACACGTGGGAACAATATGCATCTTGTGCACTGAAATGAACCGAAATGAGGGCATGAGCTCTATCTCATGTGCATGCAATACCATCTCATGCTCTTGATATAATACATTGTATATATTTTATTGTCCTGTGGCCACTCCCGGGCTCCATACTCTCCAGTCCAGACTTGGGACCAGGAGACTAACAAGTGCAAAAGGTGGACAGCCCTTAAAACACACTACCCTCCTCCACTAATGCCCTCTGCTCTGCCCCCTCAATAGTGATTGTTCTGACTCCTTTGTTTCACTGAATTGCTGTGAAACTTCCCAACTCCCTATTCTTCTCTGAGTTCTGTGCTCTCCTCCTCTTCTTTTTTAACCTCCCTTCCTCCTCCCCACCCCCTTTGACCCCCACAACCCCTCCCCTCCCCCTGCCCCCCCTTCTCTGAACTCACCGGCTACAGGATCCTGGGAGTGCGTATCTTTGGTGGCCGAGGCCTTCTCCTTCCCTTCGAAGGTGGGGTTGTCGATGCCCACCTTGGGGTTCTGTGCCAGCTTCTTGAGCCTCAGCGAGGCGTTGGGGTCGATGTCGTGCTTCGCCCGGCCCTCCTCCTCCCTCCTCTTCCTCAGCTCCTCCTGGTAGTGCTGGATCCTCTCCATCTGGGCGCTGCAGCGCGGGGCTTTGACGAGGCTGCTTTCCTCCCCGGGACAGTCCACGGCCCTCTCCCTGTGGGTCTTGGCCTGGCCGGGGCCCGAACAGTTGCCTGGACCGGAGTCCTCTTGCACATAGCCGTTCATGTGGGACGTGATCATCCCTGCTGCAGCAACGTACAGCTCAACCCACCCCAGTGTGTATTGAGATCCGCCCGAGCAGCTACGAGGGACTGGTGCAGACGCTCCTCAATTCAGGGGCCATAGCATGCCAGCGGAAGATGTAATCCTTTTTGTTCTTTCTGGGATCTGTCCTCCTGAAACACAACGAGACAGTTAAGATGGATTCCCCCTTTTCACTGTCACTGTCACTTTCAGCACATTCTAAGGAAACCACAGTCAAAAGTTGAAGAGCTTCATTCCAAGATGACATACCCATCATTTTGACACCTAGTCTTACAAAGTGATTGATAGCTCAAATTATGACAGTAGGTAACTTACATCTTTGATTGCCAAATGATGACAATTTTACAGAGTGGATTTGTAGACATTGAATGAATTTTTTTTTTTTTTCTTAATTTGTTGTTTCCAATTAAGTTGTCAAAGAAGATTACCATTATTACAGCTACAGCACCTGTCATACCAATGCTGTTACAATTACAATACAAAAGTAACTTGTTAACATTCTGACATTCACTGTCTCTGTCTGTCAAGATCAATCTAAATCAGCTAGTTCAACAGTGGCACAGTAACTAGTTCCTACATGGGTGTTACCCTCACATTTAAACTGTGTTCTCAAAGCCTTTCAACACTTGGAAGAAGGCACAAGGCCCAAATGCATCTTCTTTCATCTCCCAATACCTGTTAAATGAATGATTTTTACTGTAGGCTATACACACAACTCACAGTCATGCCTAGACCTGATTTGCTCCCGCCTCTTCCTTCCAGGACACCTTTCATCTATTACACCACTAATCTAACTCCTAACATGGAAAGCTCTCTGGCCTCACTCACCTGCAATCCCTTAAATTCAGCCTCGTCCAGCCTTCTGTCTGGGTACACCTGTCCCCTAATGACCCCACTTCCTCATCAAATGCTTCATCCCTAGCTCTCGAAGAATCCATGTATAGCCGATATGTTGGTGTGGATGGCCAAATAAAGATGTGATGCATGACACACAGCTACTACTACCTGATCTGCCATTACTGTGGATTACAGTCTATTTTTAGGATGCTACTTGTATTAATCTGGATTAGCAAATTTGGTAGTATGACTATTAGATGTTTACTCTGGGCTTGTGCTGGAAAACATTAGCTTCATTTTACAGCAGAAACACATTTTGCCAAAAGGCAGACACTGAGTGAAGAACAGTGAAAGTGTTGTGTGCAGGCCAAAGAGGAAGACACATATTTAGAAAGCCGTCAGCATATCTTCATCTTTCACACGATGACTTTAGCTACAGTCCAATTACCAAGCAGTGCCTGAGGTAGTGCTCTCTTTCTCCAGTCCACTAGGGCTCAAATACATATTTGTTAGAAACGGATTTGTCAAAACATACTAATCTAGGCTATATGATAAACTTACCTGATTAATTCCTAACAGCAAAAGATGCCCTTATTGAGAAAAATCCTCAAGTACCATGCAGATAAATCGGGCATTGCCACTAAAAGCCACCTTTCAGGGTGCTGTCATATAGTCAGTCATGCATTCCTGTCACCTACCACCACATGGTAGCCCTCCCCCTCTTCTCCCTACCTCCCACAGCTAATCACGTCTGGCAGGTCTATCCCCCCGGCTCCTGGTCCAAGCTCCCAAACCCCTCCCATTCGGTAGCGTTTAGCTCCGTTTAGAGTGGTGGTGCATGGCTGACAAACAGCAGAGACAGCCAGCGGGCCATCTGTTCCTGTGGGCTTAATTAAGCCTGGGATATCCTGCTCTGCTCTGGCTCAGTGGCCGCAGCAGCACTGGGAGGGACGCTGGGAAGGGACGGAGCTACCTGGGTGGAATGAAAATGAATGGACACACGCGGTGGCACGCACACACACACCCAGACACGGCCGCACAGTGCAATACGACCAGTCCGGGGGCCCTCAGACGTGTGGAATAAGATTAGGGCCAATGTAAAATATGTCTGCTAACTGAAATTAGAGCTTATCGTATCATGTGATGTCGGTTTACACAGGGACAGTCAGGGGGCCTAATCACTCAGTTCACTGTTCAGGGTGGAGCCTCAAGGCCAAATGCAAAACAAGAACACATACAAACCTCCAGCCTAACTGACTGATTAAGGAGGGCTTGGTAATATATCTCTCTCTAAGCACATAGTAGAAATTGAAGACGACTAAACAGAAAATTGGGAGCAAATTTGCTGTTCATTAGGCCCTGCTCCTTATTGCTGAGATACATGTCCTGGAGACCCACTACTTCTATGCTTATTGGTTGCAGTGGATGATGTTTCCTCAAGCATCCGTTATCACTAGTGATGTAGCTGTTAGCAGTAAATACAAGGTAGGTAAACTATGACCTCCACTTGGTGATCATCATAAGGCAAACAACCACCAAACAAAAATACATCATATTTTCAGAAAAGACCCTATCCTCGTGTAACTTGCATCACTTTTGATACTATTTACTCTGGTGTATACCCTGTATTTAACTCAAAGATTTATGTCCGCCTAAAAAAGGTGGTTAAACTATTCTGCAAATAATGGGCAAACTGAGTCTCCGTGGATTTACCCTCCACCACACTCCTGGTGTGTCAAGAGGGTGAAAATAGCAAATGTTCTCATTCATTAGTTAGTTATTCATAGCTCCGTGGTTTACAAACTGGCAGGTTAAATGGCTGGCTGGACTTGAGGTGAGGTGATGTAAGGTAAGGCAGGCCAAACTATTTACAATGTCGACATAAAACCCCACTCTAGGTCAACAACAAACGAAGTCGCCTATGATATTTAGCTACAGTCAATTGTCTGTTTTGTGCAACACTGTGAAATAGCAACAGTGCAGCACATTCACTGACTATTCACTAACAGCTAGCTATATGGGATAAAAGGGCACATTTATAAGTTAAACCCACTGGTCTGTGTTAGCATCTGTTTTCAATTTTGATGTGTATAATTCGAGTAGTTTTAACTTAGCTAACAATATAAAGTGGCTGTAACACAGCACAGCAGGACCGTTAGCCTGCTGCCCACTAACGTCAAGAAGTTACTGCGTAGCTTAACGGTAGCTATCCTGTAATAGCCAAGACGTCGGATAAGCTCAAACCGTCAAACTACAGCTAGATAGAGTATACTTACCACTTCAGAGAGAGCTGGTTTAATGTGGAGAAGAAGCAGCTATTCCTTTATGGTCAAACGTCTCGGAAATGTCTTTTCAATTCACAAAGAGAAGGCTGGTAAAAGCATAGCGCTCCCCCTCTGTCTTCACATGACCGTGCTCAGCCTCACTGAGTTGGGACAGGGACCGTCGGGACACTTCTAGCCATTACTGTGAAACTGCGCCTGGTGTTTTGAATCGTCTCCCTGGCAACACTGCAGCTCCACAGCGCCACCCCTCGACCAGGCATGTACTGGACACACAGTTGACCAGAGTTCCCATTGAAACACAGTGCTTTAAAGATAATGAAAGTAATGCAATTTTCTCCCTTACAGTATTTTCCAATATAGTCGTTGCTCCAGGGAAAGAATGAAGGATGCAGAAAGGAAATTACAAACCAAGTCATGGCTGATATGGGACATAACAGACAGACAGACAGGCACACTCTCTCTCTCTCTCTCTCTCTCTCTCTCTCTCTCTCTCTCACACACACACACACACACACACACACACACACACACACACACAGTGGAAATTGTAGCTCATCATAAATTCATGTTTCCGTATGAATTATGTCCAATAATCATGTTTTTATGCATGTGATAAACAGTGAGTGTCACTGGGAATTAAGAGTCAGTATTAATTTATTTGATATACTTCATTAACACAGGGTAAACTGTCTTTTCAGTGGCCTAAAGGAGTTGGAGTTTCTCTAGGAAAGTAAGAAATGTATGGAAATGGGGCTTTTCTGAGATAAAATACTTGGCACAACTCTTGTTAGCCTGTCAGTGTGTCCTCTCATAAATAAACACACACACACTTTATGCACTTGAGGATATAAAGTCTTAGATATTATATCGTACAGTCGTTTTCACACTGATCCCCTTATATTCAACATCCATATTCACATAGATGAATTCAACTAAGTTCTAGTCGCAGGCCCGTTAATCATCACCAACTAATGGGATCTACTGTCATTTCACCTTGCAGAGCAGAACAGAAACGGTCTAATCTCACGCTGCCTCAGAAGTATCTCCACCAAAGCCCGAAGCCGCCTTTTTTCCTACTGTATTTTCTATTAGGGTAATCCTTTCTGACACCTCTGCGCTTAACCTCTTTTCCTCATTAGGCCCTCTCCTGCCATTCTTAAACACTTACCTTCCTGGAGAGAGAGAGAGAGAGAGACAGACAGTAAAAGCCCTTTTTTACTTTATCATGACTCATTCCAATGAAGTTTCTTTTTTTTACTTTGTTTATCCCAGGAAGGGTTTTGCTGAGTATGAATGCTCTTTTTCAGCAGCAATGCAGTTACACACATTCACACCTGGGAGCTGTATGGCCACTGAGCAGCTTCACTGGAGAAATTAAGTAGAAATGAAGGTAGAGGAGACTGTTACTCATTCATTCATTCATTCAAAATTCATCCACTTCTCTAACCTTCAGACTACCTCCTATCCAAACCATTAGGAAGGTGTATAGTTGTACCAAAGAAGAAAATCACTTTTTTTTTCTTTAGATATATTTTATTAAAAAAGGAAACCCAACAAGAACTTTTTTTACATAATGATCAAGGATTTTTATTATCTTAGTCTCTTTCATCAGTTTCATATCATTACAGAAAATGTTATAGTACAGCGTTGTTCAATGTCTCCTCATTGCTTAATAATTTCCTTAGGAGTGCTGGTCACATATATCTGTACAATATGGTTCTTATGTTTTTTTCTGTACATTTTTTGTGAAGTTGGTTAAAAAGGCTGTCAGCACTTAAAGAAGCTGTTTCTTTTCTTTCTTTTTTTTTTTTTTTTCCTCAATAGTTGATCAAATAAAAGATTATTTTTCCCAGGTTCAGCTCGCCCCTGGGGGGGGGGAGGTCGGGGGCGGAGTTTGCACCCGGTCACCGTGAATATAAGGAAGCTTCAGGGTCTGGGCAGACTGGGGTGTGCCCTCCCCCCCCCCCCCTCCCAGCATCACCTCTTCCCTGCCCAGGCATTTGGCACTGCGCACATAAACAAGACTCACAAGATAAACAACAAGCAAAGCTCTTTGTGAAGCCATTATGATGCATACTAATGAGAGAAAAACAGAAGTGTCACCTTGATGGGCACCCGAAAGAGGAAGTGGCCTAGGTGTGCCCCCCTCTTCCTCTTTGCTGAGCACCGTGGGAAATCTGGAGTCTTCCTCAATGTTTTCTTCATTTTCAAAAAACAGATTATTTTTTTCCACTAAAGATGAGAAAATAATAATTTTCTTTTTTTGTCCTGGCAGGCACCTACAGCTGTCTATTAAAATGCTACTGCTATAGATAAGGTCTAGCATTGAACACACAAAGCAATTGCAATGAAAGGAACGAAGTTGCCTTAATATAATAATGATAATAAGAAGAATAATGATAATAATAAGAAGAATAATCATAATAATATATTACAGAATAAATCTCTTTTTATAATTAGATTTTTTCATTAAAAGTTATATTTTCTTTGTTTGAAATACTATAATCTTTTTAAATTAATTTTTTTTCATATGTATCTAGGTTGTGATCAAGATGTTGACTATACCTCAACGTTATCCAAATCAATAAAAACTAGCTGTGCCGTTGCATATTACAGAATAGTCAATGATATGTGGACATGCACCGTGAACCACCCATTCCAACCCTCGCTATATGACGCCAACTCTCGGTCCCTCTATGATGACATCATAGCCGGCCGATGACCATGACGTCAACCACCTCGCCCTTGTGCAGCTCCACGTATTGCTCTGTTTTTGGAGGTAGCATCAGGAGCCCGTTAGCGCTGCGCATACTCATCAGCCTGCTGCTCACCTGGTTCCCTGCAGCAGGGAGGAGGGGAACACAGAGGGGACAAAACACTTTAAAGTCACAATGAAGCGGCACTTTGGGAGCATCGTGCTTCCTTAATGTGATGTATTTCCTGTTGAAACAAAATATTGGGGCGGGATAAAACGTGACAAGGGATCATTCAAAACTCTAAACCAATGAGATATCAGTTAGCGAGAGAAAGGCAGTTTTATTTGATGGGAAGGGCGGAGGGGAGGGATTGTTCACTGTTTGCTTGTTCACTTCCTGGTACACAATGATGTCATCACTAAAGATTTTCTAGTAAGTAGAAGTAGTAAGTAAAAGTAATGAGATTTTGATATAAAAATACAAGAAAATAAAACTTTTGTCATTTTTTCTCAAATAGGTGTATGGTATGATAGAATGGGTTAAAAAGACAAAACAGTAATTTTTCATTTGAGTGTGACTTTAAATCGGCACTTTGCCATCACAGTGAAAGTCAAACTATTAAAGGGAATATTAAAGGGAAGGTTCAAAAAAGCATGCCTTCAACCACTGAGGCATTGAGGGTGAACTGTTAAATTTGAATGCAGAGACAATAGTTACAATGCAGTGTCATGCAACATAGTGTGTATTAGTTTGGTAGTAGTGAGTATTGTTTGGCACTGGCGGTGTTTTTGGTACCTGTGCTCTGTGCCCATGGCAGAGGCTCCTGGTGATGCCATGTCAGAATGCAGCGGTGATACTCAGGGCGAGGGTCCAGCTTCACATCACAAGACAACTGGAGAAAACCACACAGACGCGATGAGTGAATTCTAATGGTGTACGTCCGTGTCACCGTGGAGATGGCACACTGACTCCGTCACCAGGCCTGGATCACATAGTATTTGCATGGAATTCTTAAGGTTTGTTGTACCAGATGGATGTGATTTACCACATCAGGGGAATTCACATAGCGTCAGGTAAGTTACAAGTCATAGAAAAGTATGCTGAATTGACTTTCAAATACTTTCCTGTGATTGTCTGTAATTTCTGGCACTCATTTTGTTGTCCTATGTTGCAAACCCCTCCAGTCTGGCACCTACGAAGGCTAAAAACAAACTATAACTAGAAGGCACTTGGTGGAGCGCAAACCTCCGCCAACGCTGAGCAAGTCGCCAACTTGCAAAGCTGCAGCCTCCGTAACAGATTATGTTTGTTTATTGTTTGTCTTCTGGGTTTGATTTTCAGACAAAATAGCACATGAAGTCCTGGATGTCAGACGTTCCCACCAGCAAATGAACACACCACAATAGTTATGGCTAAAAAACAGAAAAATGGACTAATGGCAGAAATCCCAGATCTGGATCACCACCAAAATCGAATCAACTGATCTTTGGGCAAATGGCTATCTGTCCACCAAATTACAGCCAAATCCATCAGTAACTTTTTGAGATATCTCGCTAACAAACCCACATACAGACAGGAGTGAAAACATAGCCTCCCTCCAACTTCGCTGGCGGAGGTAAAACGTTTTTTAGGAATACTATTTGACCCGGGCCTGATTGCCATCTGCTGAGGGAAATGATCTGGCTGCATCTGTGCTTTCAGTCCATCAGTCTCACCACTAAGTGGCAGTAATGCATTGAAGCCGATTCTCTAACTGCTTTAAAACTGCAGATGAAGTGCCACAGTATTCTGGACGGAGCCCATGATGGCAAGGGACCAGACCTCTTACTTGATGATGCTAGGTGGGGACACGAGCTAGGTCTGCCGGGCGCGCGCGCGATATTATAATGAGTTTTCCTGCTCCGCCGGTAGCCTCGTAAATATTCATGAGCGGGGAGCGGGCCTTCGGGTCAACGTGGGCCGTGATTGGTTCTTCTGCCAAGTCAGTTGTCAGAGCAAAACATTCCCGAGCATAAATATGCATCAAGCGGATGGTGAAAATAATATTAATTCATGAGTTTACATACCGTGGACTGCAGTGATGCACTTTTGAACTTTTGTACAAACAGAACTACAAACGTTCCCAAGACTCACAATTCCTCTCGACTACCTCGCATCTACATTCTTTGATCGCACCGAGAGAGCAGCTTTCTGAATTTGACTCGGACGTTTGCTTGTAGGAAGAGAAAGGGTCTATTTTGCAAATAGGGGCTGCTCTTTCCAGATTTTGTCTTACTCTGTTGAGACAATGACGAAACAACATGAATCACAATGAAGACATCACACACTTTTCTCTAGGTAAAGGGCTGCAAAGTTGGAACTTATCATCATTTTTTACCAAAAAAGATGATTGTAACCCTAACTTTAACCATACTGGAGACCTTCTGTCTCGTCCTAACCTTAAACAGACATGGAAAAACATCTTTTGTGACCATCAATATGTAAATAAGTAATGCTTTTTGACTTGGTGTGGCTTGAGAATCCTCATCCGGGTGCTGGCGGTTGCGTTGTGTTCCTACCCTCGCTTTGATGATGGTGGGCCTGGGGTCCAAAATGCCCTGCATCTTTCTCAAGGCAGGGATGACAAAGAGGTTACAGGTGACAACAGCGGACACGGGGTTTCCTAGGACAGACGGACGGACGGAGGCAGAGAGAGGAGGGAGAGACACGGGGGGGGGGGGAGAATAGTGGGTGAGTAACATCTCTTCAGAAGCACGGAGCGATTCACTCTTTCTCTCAACTTCACACACTACCTGGGAGGGCAAAGATAAGTTTGCGAGCACCGTCCATGTCCAAGGTGGCGAATGTTGTCGGGAGACTGAAAAAGAAAAAAAGAACATTTATGTTGATTTTCGTCTTAATACTAATCATAATTCATTCATTTATTCATCAAACAGTGTCTCATCTTTTAAATCACTTCTTACGACAAATTTGGACAGACAGCCTTGCATATGATTTGTTTTCACCTATTTTATTATCCTGTGTTTTGAAAAGTTGCAGATGAATGTAACTTTATTCAAGCTCATTATCTTACCCTGGTTTCATGAAAACACGACCAAAGTGGATCTGAGCATGGAGATCAATATCCAGCACCTGTTTAAGGTAGTCCTGAAAAAGACATTACAGAGAAAATGACAAACGCTGACAGAATACTCACATCGGGGCCTAAAGTCATCAACAAGTCAAGAACACAAACGAGCAATAAATAGTACGACTGTTTTAGAAAGACTCAAAAATACCAGAAAGCACAAGACCTTTGTCAAATAGTAGCGTCTAAAAGGTTTTTTGTAATTACTGTAATCTTATTATCATCTTTTGGGAGTTTCAGTGTTACTTCACCATGTAAAACCGATGCTTTACTTCCCCCTCTCTACCACAAGGTGTCAGTGAAGTACAAAGCCATGACTGTGTGTGTGTGTGTGTGTGTGTGTGCACGTTCTGCTGTGCCGTCATACCTTCTCTCCCATGGACACTCCTCCTGAGGTGATGATGACATCAGCACGGCTGATCCCTTCATTCAGAGCGTTGAGAAGGTCATCAGGGCTGTGGGGCACAGAGACGCACGCGCATGCACACACACACACACCCACACACCCACGCACGTTAACCACCATCTCAAAGGAGCGAGGGAGGAATGGAGGGGATGGAGGAAAAGGAAAATAGAGAGCTAGTTTGGCAGAAGAGGAGGAAGAGGAAGATGATGAAGACCAGGTGGACCAGAGGGGCGAGGAAGAAGGAGATGGATATAGTTGAAGAAATATCCGTTAGAGAATACATGTGAAGGCGTACTTGTCTCCCACGATGCCCAGGTTGATGGTGGGGTAGCCGTGCTCCTGGATGGTGGCCAGCAGGGTGGAGCGATTGCTGTCCCGGATCTTCCCAGGATGGAGGTCGTCCTCTGGGTTCAGCAGCTGCCGAAACACAGGGGGAGGCATGAAGTATCTGACACACTCTTGATACATTACATACCCATCCTGTCCTTCCTGGATGCTGGGATATAGGTCAGTGCAAGGGCAATACCACATCTGGGTTAAATTGTATTTGCAAAATATTCTTAGTATTTGTTTAAGTGGCAGGGTGGGCTGGCGGTTAAAGAAACCATGATTCAACTGGATGGTCAGGCATTAAGTCCTTTGTTGGCAAACATCTGCAGTTTAATATTTTCACCTACTTATATCAAATGGGTGGAATTTGCCAAATAGGACAATACAATGAGTGCCAGAATTATAAAAAAAATATTTTACTATACTTTTCTGTGATTGACAACCTTTCAGACATTATATGAAGTTTCCAAATGATTCCCACACATTTAATGTTTGAAGCACTTTCAAGCACCACCAAGAACTTTTTGCAAAATCAACTATTTGCAGGTCTAGTCAATACACTTGAAGTCCCAATCTGTAACTGCAGCATGGAGGTCAACCACGGGTTTCAGCAGCTACCGTACCTCAGCATAAGTAGAGGCATAATGTATAATGTATGTATGTAAGTGCCTTACAGCATCATGAATGCATTCTAATACTTCATACCTGCATCCTGACCTACTTCCTTATCATAATAAAACCATAGATCCTGACTTTGCTTTGTTTTGAAGAGGAAAAAACCTCAAGGAGCGGGGGAAGGGTTGCTGCTAGTCACTACACTTGTTAAAGGAAGGCAACACTGATGCAAATCAACTTGCATCTAATTTAGTCAAAAGTCAAAATTGCATCATGAATCCTAGGGTGATGATTTTGGAAACTACAATGGAAACTAAAAATTATGGTTTGGCTCTCTGTTGGCTTTTTCTCTCCTCTCCTGCCTTGGTTGGTCACACCCCCTTTTGAATTATCTGCATCATTATCTCCACATGCCATTTTTTTTTAAAAATGGTGCGCAATCCAGACTGTTATGGAATATATAAGGAACCTCCATCCATTGCTCGAAGGAGCGGACGCCACTTCATAGTTTTGGAACGTGGCCCTGAAGTAGGTGGTTCATGGCTAATTTATGCCTTTGAATTTTGCACGTTAAACATATCTGCACAGGGCTGTGAACAGGTGATTATGGTTATCTGGAGTCCGCTGAGGCTCCCCACGAAGGTTACACACACCTCCGTGAAATTTCACGTGTGCATCAGTCACACAGACTAGGCCTTATATGCCTAGTTTTTGCCATCATGACAATTGTGTTCAAAATTTAGAAAATCCTGGCTCTCTCAGCCTTTCCCCCTTTCACGTTTTCCCTCCTTCAATGATTTCTAGAGTGCAGTAAGTCAAATTTGAAAAGTTTAATTCCAAAATAACATATCCACCATTTAAAAAATATGTCACCTACTCGAGAAAACTCAGCACTGGATATCCGATACAATATTTTTTGTAGCGTTTTGGAATGAAGCCCTTCAGATGTGTTCTGAGCGCTCACCTCGTTGCCTGTGGACATGACGGCCACCACAGGGAACTTCTGGACCTCCACCTCGGTGACGCCCACGGTGGCCAGGAGCCCGATCTCAGACGGGCCCATGTGGGTGCCCTTGGCCAGCACACACTCGCCGCGCTTGATGTCATGACCGATAGGCCTGGGGTGGGACAAGACAGATGGTGATGGATGGACAGGAGAGATGCAGATCTTTAGACAGTGATCGATGGAGGCCTTTAGACCCACAAAGTTGTGTACGCATATCCCAAATAGAATATTATCTCAGGTGCAGCGTAAAAACTACAGTCAGTGTTGAATGAAGGAAAAAGAATAGGCACACACTGAATCTTTGTCCCAAAAACCTTTACTAGCGCAATGCTTAGAATAATAGCCTGACAAAGACCCACATTGGGTTCAAATGTTTTTCTTAACTCATAACCATGACATATTCTTGCACATTTATTGTACTTGGTGATTAAAGTGATTCTGATCCTGGCCTCTTTACTAGCAAAAACCAACACACACACACACACTAACCTGATGTCCTGCCCCGGGCGAGCTTGTACTAGGATTCGTACCTCCAGCTCCTCTGTGCCCTGAGAATAACAAACCACCTGTCAGCTCCGTCACAGTGAACAAACAGGTACAGATACAGTTTCCCACTGACCTGTGGTAGAACCGTAATTTTCAATTATTTTGTTATGGACTGTATAATAACTTTTGGAGGCAAATGTGGGTCAAACTTCTGAAAGTTTTGGACACTTCATTGATCCTCCCAAAGGGTGAATTCTACCCTCTGGTTGGGTTGAGTCGACCCCAACCCTGATTCCGATATCCCCCTTCCTGTATGTGGGACGAGACTCACGTCCTCAGACTCGCGGAGCAGCTCGGTGTCTTCCACCTGGACCACAGCGTCGGCCCCGCAGGGGATGGGGGCGCCCGTCGTCACCCTCATCACCTGGCCAGGCATTACTGTGTGGGTGGGCTGCACCGAGACACAGATACAGACAAGTCAAACACAAACATGTCCAAAATACAGGCAAAACACACAGATATAGAATGGGTGTACAGCACAGGTTATAGCGTCTGTTATCCTACTCAGTTCTCTTTTGGTTCGCCATGTTTCTTTTGAGGTAAGATGTTATATGAGCTCTAAAATGTTCAGCGAAACAAAACTAAAGTAAACTAAACAGGCTTGATAGATTGCATACTGATAATATTGGTAATGGAAGTAATTTACTGATTGCACTCCCAAAATGCATTTGGCCCCGTTCCCATGAGCATTTGTGATATGTCAAAAAACAGACAAAATCCCATGTATTTCAATGAGACCTATGCGTTGATGGATGGCATGGATGACATGAACTGACGGAGTGCAGTGCGTGAAAATGTCGCAACCCAGTCCATCAAGAAAGATGAAACTAGTTTGACTTTTGACGGAGTGCAGGTAAAGGACTTCATCAGCCCATGAAATGTGTACATAGGCTGTCCATGCAGGCTCTGCAATGCCTTAGTCTATTTAAGGAAAAGCATCACAAGGGCACCTCACAACCTGAAGACCGCTTTGTGCCAGAACACTGATCAAATAGAAGCCACAACCTGGAGAGAACAGCGCACGACTCTTTTTCCTCTTGCTACAATGCTGCCAAAAAGTCCAAAATGCTGAAAATCTCTGCCTCATTCGTAGTCCACTTCAGTGCTCTTTGATTAAAATATCCTAAGAACAATCTCTTTTAGGAAACTACTGGATAAAGTTGAAATTTTGTCATCTTATTAACATATTGACTGTGTACTTGGCAAACTGCAAATATACGGAATGATTAAAAACAGCTTGTAAATCACCTGACTTAATTTCTCAGACCTAGTGCAGAGTATGACTGCTTGCTAAGGGTGTGTATTTGTGTGTGTGTGTGTGTGTGTGTGTTGTTTTTCTTCAAGCAGCGAGATGCAGCCAGTCAATATATCTCAGTAGGTTACTCTTGTCTCAGAGGCCTAATCTGTTTTACAGTTTGGCAGCGCTTTGACTTTCTAGCCATGCTTTGGGCGAAGGGCTTTTCATCACTTGCAAAGGAAACACATTGGTGTGCAATTATAGTTGGTCTAGGCGTGAGATGAAGGACAAAAGTGAAGTAGTTTATTTTCATATACAGGGTGTGTGGGTGTTTGCGTGAGAGTGACTCTGGACGTGTGTGTGTGTGTGTGTGTGTGTGAGTGTCTTTGTATGCATGTGTGAATGGGAGAGAGAGAGTGAGTGTGTGTGTGTGTGTGTGTGTGTGTGTCTATGTGGGGGCGGACCTGCTCTCCAGCTTGGGACTCTCCAATGATGAAGCGGTCGCCTGGGCCGTCAGCCGCTGAAATAAAAGAAAGATTTAATAGCATTACACACATATGTGTGAGTGCGTGTGTGTGTGTGTGTGTGTGTGTGTAGGAGTGTGTCATTTAGCTGAGTCATTTGTTTCAGTGGGTAGTGGGCTCTGGCTACAGAATGAACAAATAGGCAGAGAAAGGGGAGAGAGAGAGAGACAGAGAGAGAGAAAGAGAGAGAGAGAGACTTTGATTTTTGATGTTCTTTAATGAAACATCTCAAAACCAAACAGAGATTGTAACTAACTTCACCTTAAAAACTCACCAAGAACTCACAGAATACAGCAATACATTTACTGCCTTTTTACAGACACAATGCACAAGTCCAAGAATTAACCTTTCCACATAGAAAACTTCCCATACAGGACACTCAACAAGTTCAAAACACATGGAAGACAGTTTCTGATTTCCACAGAAAGCACACCCATCTATCCTCCCTGACCTCTCCACCTAAACCCTGCAGCACCTTCCTCACCCAGTACCTCCTGCCACCGGTGCTCACTAGTGTCCTTCCAGACCCTGAGGTTCCTGACCTTAACACATACAGCAGCCTCCCTTCCTCCTGCCAGCCCCCAGTTTCAGCTGACACCCTCAGTAGAGCGACCTCAGCGAGCTCAGCGACCTCAGCGGCCTCCCCCCTCTGTGGGGGGAGTGTCCGGGTGTCCCGCAGAGGACCCAGCACCTCCCTGCTGAACCCCTCCAGCAGCCTCAGCGAGGTCAGTCCAGTCTGTTGGCCAAGCACCTGGGGGAGTTTCCCAGGTTTTCCAGAGATAGCAGATGCTGCAGCTTGGTGATGCTGCCTCTCATATGGCGCTGCTTCAGGGTGGCAGAACACATCGACTCCAGAGGAAACACTGGCTTATGGAACAGAGGTTCCTCCGATACCCACAGTTCAGGCACTACCCCCTTGATGCGTCAAGCAGGCGCCAGGCCCTCGGGGCAGATGTATAAAATCCGGTTTTCAGTTCCTCCAACTCCATGAGGAAGAGCCAGCGGTCCAGCCCTAAACTGCCACCCCTCTGCAGAAGTGCACACGCTGGATGTTGGTGCTGTTTCTGAGCTGCCTGGAGCCGGAAAGGCTGCCACCCTGCTCTCCAGGTCGACCAGGCCCTGGCCACCCTCCTGGACAGGCAGGTAGAGGACAGCAGCCCTCATAAATCCACCAGTTTCTTCTGGATCTCCACCAGAAAACCGCTTGGAGGGGTTAGCACAGCCAGGCGATGCCACAAGGATGAGGAAGTTATTCCCGATCAGCACTGAGAGTGTTTTATATGCCTTTACTGGCTTTTGAATGATTTATATACCTATATGTGCTCAATTTTGGAACTGTTTTCCATTGTTATAGACATTGATGATGCTGTACTATTGCAGAGTTCATGTTTCCAAGCCAAATAATTTAGCATCTCAATATGGTTTGAATGTATAAAGTGTTGTTGGTTGGCTTTGAACATCTATATTTTGCATTTTTGTATACTGCTTTGGCAATATTGTCGCTGATAAACAGTCATGCCAATAAAATTATCGAGCTGAATTGAGAGGGAGAGGGAGTGAGAGAGAGACAGGTAAAGAGAGAGAGAGAGAGAGAGAGAGAGAGAGAGAGAGAGAGAGAGAGAGAACAAACATATTGTGCACTCCTTGCCATAATCTGCGGTACTTACCTCTCACAGCATAACCATCCTTGACAGAAGCAGGGAAGGGTGGCAGGTTGTCTTTGGCATAAACGTCCTGAGCCAGGACTCGACCCATCCCATCTATGGAGGGGGGGAAGGGGGGGGAAGAGAAACAACATGAGTATTAGGGGGGAAGCATGGTGAAGGGAGAGAGAGAGACAGTAGGAGAGAGAAAGAGAGACAGAGGCAGAGAGGGCGAGAGAGACAGCGTGTCTGATTCAGATGAAGATACAGAGAGACATATGTGCCGAAGGTCTGTGTGTGTGTGTGTGTGTGTGTGTGTGTGCGCGTTAGAGAGAGACAGAGTGTGACACCTCGCATCAGGATCTCTCCGCATGACTCACCACCTGACCGACACACACACACACACACACACACACAAAGATACACACGCGGTTTGCCTCTCCGTTTCTATTTCAGCTTTTCTGATTCACATCACCGAAATGCTGCAAGTGGCGACCGCGAGTGTCCCTATCCAAATTTCATAACCACTTCCGCAACCCAGACAACAACAACAAAAAAACATTTGCCAGGGAAGAACACAGACTCTGCACAAGAAGCTGCACAGAGACAATAGCACAGAGAGAGTGAGGGAAGGAAAGAAAGAAAGAGAAAAGAGAGAGAGAGAGTGGGTGGAGGAGAAAAATCCTGGCACTAAAATACCTTAAGCTGCTGTGTGGCTATATATAGCGTTCCTATGAGTCTTTATGCTGTGATTATGTGGGCGTTAATATGAAGATCTAAGCTTTGATATGAATGAGTGGAAGGAGAAGGAGCAAATGCACGCCTGCGCACACACACACAGACGCCCACACACACACACACACACACACATGCATACACACAAGCTATCTAATTTCTATCATTCCATCAGGTGTATTCTGGTGTGTTTTTTGCAACCTCTATTCCTTCCAGGCTGCCATTTAAACAGCTTGTTAAACCCATGTGCAGAGGCTGACTTGCGCTTGTGAGTAAAAATAGAACGGAGGTGATGCCTGGTTGCAGAAGCAAAGTGTGTGTGTGTGTGTGTGTGTTCGGCTGCTTTGCAAAACATCACGTATACCCGTGTCTTAAAAGGGTTATATAATGGTCATTAAAGCGGCGTCGCCCCTTCCGAATACTCTGCTCTCGAAACGATCTGAAAATTAAGAGGACTATAAAAGCGCAAGCACACACACATGCATCTTTACACACCTTTACACATCTGTATGCACTGAGGCACACACACACACACACACACACACACAAACAGTATTGCATGTGTTCAGACATATCGTGAGCTTGGAATTACAAGGTTCTATCTGAGTGCAGTTCTGAGATATTTAGCATCAAAGATTTGACATCCCAGCTGGCAAAACTGTTCTGTCTTTTTAAATATTTAACTCCAAAAGGTTCTATTTAAAAAAAAAAAAAATGACACCACACAAGCATTAAGTAACATTCAAAGTTCAAGAATATGTGATAACTCAATTTTGATTAAAAAAAAATAGAGCCTTAAATGAATTCCAACGATGTGCAAAAGTGCATGCACCGATACACACGCAGGCACCCATCAGCACACTGTGCAAGCGTTTGCACGTCAACATTGACACACACACACACACACACACACACACACATACACAGACCCCTCCCCGCCAGCAGGGGAGCTGCTCCAGCTGTTCTCTGTCTAAATATTTCATCTCTCAAATCCCCCTCTTCCTCTCCCCCCCCCCTCCCCTCCTCTTCCCCCCACCCAATCTCCTCCCAGCTGCGCTCCTGCAAATCCTGTAACTCACTCGCCTCTCCAACAACATGAAACATCGCTTTACACCGGGGAGAGAAAAAAAAAAAGAGAGAGAGAGAGAGAGTGCTCCTTCTACCGTCGTCGAGCTAGAACTCGTGTGCGCCGCGGGGCGTCATTGCCAACCCCCCCCCCACCCCCCCCCCCCCACCCCCCCACCCCCACCCCCTCTCACCACCCCCCATACACACACACTCTTCAGAGATGAATTAGGAGTGTGTGTTCTCCCCTCTGGCCCTGAGCCTGGCTCTGTGTCACCGTCCTCTGGCGTCTGATGCCGCGCTGCCAGGGGGCTGACTGGGACCCCCAGGCCCTCCGACTAAACCGACCACCACAACAGCAGTGACTAACCCCTCCGTGTGTGTGCGTGTGTGTGCGTGTGTGTGCGTGTGTGTGCGCGTGCGTGTTTAGACATGTTATTACGGTTAAGTAAAACTAAAAATAAGACTAAAAAGAGAGCCACGGAAAAACACATTTCAGTAAAGTGAATTACAATAAAACTAAAGTAAGCAAAACTGAAACCAAAACATCTGTCTCCATTTCCTTTGTGTGCACATTTGTTTATATGTGTGAACATGTGCACATAAGATAATAATGGCACTAATAATCTTTAATTTCTCCAAACACAGTTCCGAAGCACTACAAAGGAATAATGTGCGTTGTGTGTCAAAATGCGTTTCAATGCATACAGATGTGTGTGTGTTTTGGGTTCCAGAGTTCCGGAGCTTACGGTGGTTCAGGCAGGACACATATCAATAGGAAAATTTGCTTGCTTGTTCTGTATGTGTCCATAGGGGGCTGTTTGCACTCCCTGTCAATACACTTAGGGCCTTTGTATGTATGTGTGTGTGTGTGTTTGATTGTGTGTGTGTGACTGACATCATGGCCTGCAGACAGGGGCTGCTGATTCAGTGAGGTGTCCAGTCGTGGACGGGGGGTGTTTAAACCCTGTCATGAGGACTTAATGTGCGCATGTTGCTACTTCGGCCTGAAAGGTGCGACACCTCCGCATCCCAGCATCCTCAGCAGCTGATGTCAGCAGACCTAACGGGAAGGTAAATCGAAGATGGCAAGGGGCAAGATTTACGACTTAAGGACATTTAGTTGAGCGGCAACTAGTCCGCCTCTCTATGTGTATCTACTGTATAAGCGTGTGGTTTGATTTCATTTTCGTAGTTTCGAAAGGTGAAATAACAAAGCGTGAAAGCTGAGAGGGACGCAAAGGTCCGGCCTCCTCACCTCTGTAGTTGATGATCTCGGTGCCCAGGACGGCGGTCATCTCCAGCACAGTGATGAAGGCCTTGTCCATGGAGGTGAGGGGGAACGGGGACATGCGGTGCCTCCGGGCCACCTTGGTGATGTCCACCGCACTGTGACCTGGGAAGACAGCCGGGATACACTGCCATGAAACGGGTGTCATATCATGAAACCGCATCACAAACTGGGGAC
This sequence comes from Centroberyx gerrardi, assembly GCF_048128805.1. Classification (NCBI taxonomy): domain Eukaryota; kingdom Metazoa; phylum Chordata; class Actinopteri; order Beryciformes; family Berycidae; genus Centroberyx; species Centroberyx gerrardi. The sequence continues at coordinate 8,254,834 of NC_136014.1, read as the reverse complement.
AGACCTTAACTGGAGCTGCAAAATTTAAGCCTGACCCAACTCAAACTCAAAAACTTGAGTGTAGAACTCAGACCTAACTAAAGCTTCTAATTTCCAGTTTCTAAAACAGTATCTTTCTGGAGGAGTGGGCAGTCCACTCACCCATTTTTAGCATTTTTATGCTTTATTTAGACAGTAGGAAAGTAGAGAGAGAGAGAGACAGAGGAGAGAAAGCTCTGCTGGGATTCAATCCCACGGCAGACGGGGAAAATGCAACCGATCAACTATCTCGATTTAGTGAGAAATTCAGCCCAACCTGATCTGAACCCATGGTTTGGTCTTGTCAGGTTTGTCAGTAAAGGTCAAGCTCATGATATGCATGAATGGAAAACATACACTCACACATAAATAAACATGTGCAAATCAATATGTTTCCACACCAGTGTCACCAAGACAAATTCCTGTACATTTATGGTACTAGGAGATTAACATGATTCATATTTTGATGCATATATAATGACATATTTTACGCACACAGCATGAGGAAGGATTGGCAAGACTTAGCCCAGAGAAACCAATTGCAAAATGCCTTAACAGCCACTAAGAAAAAAGAAAAACGTGGACTGAAATAGCCCTGTTTGTTTGCAGAAGCTGTTGAACCCAGCTGGATGATGGCAGTGCTCGATAGCGGCCATGTTGGTCTAATAATACCTCTCTAATAATTCCAAAGGTAAAAGGAACAAAGCAAGGTGTAACTAATGTGTAATCTGCTCTCTCTCTCTCTCTCTCTTTATCTCTCTCTGCCTCGCTCTCTCTCTGCCTCTCTGCCTCACAGCGAAGAATAGGCGCTGTGCTTTGATTTCCCTTGACCCAATTTCTCTCCTTTAAACACACACTTACGCTTCCACAGCATATTCTGATGCTTAACATGAGGCTTAACAACCTCTGGCAGAACATCACATACACAGACATGCAAACATGCTCAGCCACACACAGCCAAACACACACACACACACACACACACACACATACACATACACAAAACCATGCACGCATTGTCACACCACATGCACATTTAAGATGTATTCATGTGTGCTTGAGAGCATACTTTGTCACATACAGACACAGTTACACACACACACACACACACAACAGAGGGTGCTTTGAATGAGGAAACTTAGTACTCACTTGATCTTAGGATATTTTCTTTGCTGCTGCATCGTGACTGCACCTAAAGATGGAGAGAGCGATTGGGCGGATAGAAAGAGAGAGAGAGAGAGAGACGAAGGGAAGAGAGAGAGGGAGAGAGAGAGAGAGAGGAGAGGTAGTGGTAATTTGAGATAAACCGGGCTGCTCTTTTGACATGCTTGAGAGATGAGAAGCTGTTTTCACAACAGTCAGAAGCATTGGCAAGAGCCGTGTCACACTACACTGTGCACTTTGTCCTGCTGTCGGGAGATGGCTGCATCTCCCGCGTTACCATTATCATCACCTACTGTACACTAGATCATCATATCACAGATGATATTCACACTGATAAATACATCGACATGTTACACTACTGCTAGATTAAAGGACTTATAGTAATATACGGACAAAGGCAACGACATACAGAGTGACATTAATATCGTATCACAAGGTCGTAACAGATGTATTAACTATGCTACGGTATAACATCAAATGTAGTGGAAATGTAGTGTAGAGTAAGAGATAGTGGCTGTTCAGATGTGGTGCAGGTCAATCAGATTTCTCTGGAAATCGCTGATGCTGCGTGGTAGCTGCACTACGGCTTCGCTAATTGTAATCTATGGCAAGGTGGGGAGGAGAGCAGAGTGGGTCAGATCTGGTCCGGGTTTCCCAAAAGCATCTTGAGACTAAGTCTTTGCTCCACTGTGAGTCAATGGAACAAAGACGAACTTTAAGGTGCTACCTGTAGCATTTATAAACATCAGTATATCATTGCCAAATTAATGTAATACCTTGGTATACATACCGTAAATAAATGAGACCGTGATCGAGACGATTGGTAGCCTCTATCTCACGCCAGTGGTACTGTTAGTGCTAGTGTTTCTCAAAATTAAGACCACATTTCCCATAAACCCTCTTCCTTCTTGTCACAAAGACGATGTTGCTACTTTCTTTCTCCCTCCCTGGCGTCGCTAAACATGTTGGAAGTGATTTTTCCATCTTCCACCATCTGCCATTGCGAGAAAAGAAGCCATTGCGCTGAAAGAACAGTGACCTCTTCCTGTTTCGTGCCGCAGAGCAATCTGCCTTTGTGCCGTAAAGCAATACAGCAGATTTCCCTCCAAATCCGACCCGGTGGCACACAATGTAAAATGCAGTATAGAGGCTGGTAGAAGCTGGCAATCTTCTCGTTGATGGTCTCATTTGTTAATGGTAATTATACTAAAGTCTCAGAACTAATGTGGTATTGATGTTTGGTATTATGATGCTACACATAGCACTTAAAGACGCCTAAATCTGTTTTTGGGAAGCCCAGCCTTAGGGAATGACTGGATAAGACAAAGGGAATCGTAGCCTGCAGTGTACTCACTAAGAGTGTACAAGTGGGGCACAGCATTAGAGCATTAGTATTCCTCATACAGCTACACCAATATAGGGCCACAAGGCCCACTTGGATAAACTGGGTGTAGGGGAAGTGTATGGATTTAGCCAGAATCAATCCTGGAGCCAAAATTCTGCAGTCTTTGTAGAAATTCAGGGCAGCTATGTAAACTGACTAGTCTGTTCGCTTTGAAAAGTTCAGTGCCTCAGCTGGTCTAATTGTCAGTCAGTTTGTCTTGCCCATTGGTCTATCTATAGTATCTATCTCTATCTCTCTGCCGCTTTATCATTTTTGGGTGTTTGGCTATCCATTTGTCTGGCTGCCTGCTTGCCTGTCTATCTATTGTTCTATGTAGATGGGTAGACAGACCTAGCTGCCTGCCTGTTAATCTGTCAGTCCTCCTGGTTGGCTATTTGTGACTGTCTGTCTGCCCTACCAAGCCTTTCCCTCTCTCTGGGCTCTGATTGGCTCTCTGGCAGTCCTCCCTTCCCTTGTCGCCACTGCTGCATCTCCATGACCCCTGCGACCTGCGGTCAACTGTATCGAATATGGTGGGTGGGGGCAGTGCGCGGTGTATGGAGAACCAAAACACCCATGGTGAGGGTCTCTCTACCCACCCACCCCTTCTCTCTCCTCCCCTCCCTTGCCGCCATCATAACTACTGCGACACCACTGGGCACCAAACAGCCAAGGTGAGTAGGGTGGGAGATGGGAGTGGGGTGGGGTGGGATGGGATGGTGGAAGGAACCGAGAGGGAGAGGTGGGGTGGAGAAAGAGAGAGAGAGAGAGAGAGAGAGATAGAAAAAGACAGATTGAGAGAGAGAGAGGGTGGAACGATGAGGATCAGCATGACGTGGTCCCACAGCCCGGAGAAAAAAACAAGAAAGAAACGAAAAAACAAAAACAGGAAGCACGGACCAGACAGACTTCACTAAACTACAGAGCCAAGACATGGCAGAAAAGGAGGGAAAACAGGAAGAAGAACGAAAACAATAAAGACCACTAGAGCGGCCTGATGGCGTCTACTTAACAGACATCCAGCACACCAGACACAGCTACTGAAAGCAGAGCATGTTACCAGAGAGACAGAGACAGAGACAGAGACAGAGACAGAGACAGAGACAGAGATAGACAGACAGATGGAGAGAGACAGAGACAGAGAGAAAGCAAACGAGAGACAGAAAGTGTGTGTGGGAGACAGAGAAAGAGACCTCGAGAAAAGACCAGACGGGGGGGAAAAAAGTGAGACAAAGAGTGACGAGAGTGAACGACAGACAGAGAACGAAAGAGAGAGAGAGAGAGACCAGTAGCGACAGAAGAGCGACAGGGTGACAGACGGATAGAGAGACATACAGAGAGACATACAGAGAAAGAGAGTGAGAAAGAGAAAGCTAGAGAGATAGCTAGGCAAGCGAGGAAGGAGGGGGGAGGGGGGAGGGGGGAGAGGGGGGGGGGACACAAAGCGGGGCGTTTGTTTTGCGCGCTCCTCGGAGAAGGGTGGGGGGAGGGGAAAGGGGGCGGGATAGTTACTCGAGAGCTGAAGGTCCTCCTGCGATCATCTTTAAGCCCCTCCAACCTACACTGGAGCTAGTGGAGATAAAGCATCGAATCACAGGCATCAGTGCATCTGTCCCGGCAACCACAACACTACAGACAGACAGACAGACAGACAGACAAGGTGGACAGACGGACGAACGAACGAACGGACGGACGAACGGACAGACAGGCATCCACTACGACAAGCAACCCTAGCTGGAGAGGGGAGAGGGGCAGCAGGGGGGGAGGGTGGGACAGATCGAGAGATGGAGAGAGAGAGAGAGAGAGAGGGCTTTCAGGCGCCATAATGCACCCTCTGGCGGCCATATTGGAGGTCCACAGCTCTTGGGCAACGGTGGCTGTAAACAACTGTTTGCGTTTCTAAAAATACAACTTGCCCGTCTCAACAATTCAGAATTCAATAGAAATGGTTAATTATTCGCTGTTTTAGACTGGCACTGATCATTTTACCACTGATACATCTGATTGATTTTGGGTTAAGATATTGTCAGCTTGTTAGCTAGCTAACCATAGTAGGCTATCCTGTCAGCTAATAATCACTGTCTTGTTGTTGTAAACACTAATTTGGTCACTAGCTAACATAGTAGAAGCTAGCGTTAGTAGTGGCTAGTAGTCGCATGTTAACATTAACATTGGTTGCTTTACTAAAATGTGGTCTAACCAATACTGTCTTGTTGTAAACACTTTGCGCACTAGCTAACGTACCTAGTGGCCAGTAACGCAACTCACCATTAACATTGTTTGCTTTGCTAAATTAGCCTAGTTAGCTAGCTACCAAAGCCAAAAACCAGATATTCATTCATATCAACTGAGCTGACTCTCAAGTTACAACTCAGAGTGTTTTGGAGTAGAGACTAGGGCTAAAGACAAGACAGTTTACTGTAGACTATTCACTTATTCACTTACTTTGCTACTTATAATGTTACTGAATTGACCTACACCCACACGACAACAATCTTTTTCAGGTATCTCTCTTTTTCCGGTCCAGTTATTTTAGACATTACTTGCGCACAGCCTATTCTCCAATGGACCTCCATGATCATGCCAGACGTGGTTGCTAATTTTGTGACACAACTGCAAAGCCTTTATATAGAGAGAGCGAGAAGTATAAAAAAGAGAGAAAAGACAAAGGATGGGGGGTTAAGGGAGCTAAATACAGCTACAGCAAGACACAGATCAAACTTGCAGACATTGAAAAGCAGAAATGAAGACTAACGATCGACAGCTAGGACATTTTCGTACAATACAAGGTGTGCCTTGCTAAAAAGGGTTTGCAGAAGACATCTAAAATAAAATAAGAAAATGACGCGAATCACAGGAAATTAATGCAGCACAATTACATCAGCATCTGACTGACTGGAAAATCTACCTAGCTGGTCTCCTAGAAAGTTGCTTAAACACACAAACAAACCACAAGAATCAACTGTTTCCAGATTTCTAATCCAGTTTCACTTGCATCTTTAATGTAATGTCTCTTTATTTGTCTATCCTGCAGCTGGGGTTAATGCAGTAACATACAGCTGACCATTCACTAACACACGGCTATAAACCTTGATGCAATATGGAGTGATGACGCCGAGACTGACACGTGGAAAACAAGACCTCAGTATGGCAAAAGAAAATAGCTTAGTAGAAAAGATCATACCATCAGAAAGCCATGAAGGGAGACAGTTTGCATTATGGAGATGAATACAGTGGAAGAGCTACAGGGACGGGGGTGTTGGAAGTGAGGAAAATGTGTGGAGAATGAGTGCGGAAGCAGAATGGGTGTTGGACACAGGGGGAAGGCAAAAAGCAGACTGCCAAACACTCCAGCAAAACCTCTCACACTCATTTCTAATCTACCCTCCACTCCAATCCCCCCTACTGGTGAGAAACCAAGTGAGAGAAGAGAATGGGGGATGCAAATGTAACACACACACTCATACAAGTGTACACGCTCACACACGCGCACATATGCACACAAACACGTATCAGGCACGTACATACCCACATGCACACACATACACACGCATGCATACAGACACAAGCGCACACATACACGCAGACGCGTGTGCGTACATGTACGCACACAGACATACACACACACACATACAGACACAAAACTGGCTTCACATATCAGAAACAGCCTTCATTCGCAAAAAAAAAAAAAAGTAAGTAAAAGCACTGAAAGCCATTCTTGACAAACAGACGTGTGTGTGTGTGTGTGTGCGTGTGTGTGACAAATGACTGATATTGTGCAGAGTAGACTGAGATATGTGCACCACGCATGTGTGTTTGTGTATGTGTGTGGGTGGGTGTGTGTGTGTTGTGTCTGTGGCTGTGCTTAGCCTTGGGCCTGACTACTCTCAACCATTACACTAGTCTTAATGGAGGGTTGCAGTATGCTGGGAATGCAGACACACAAACACACACACACGCCAAGAACACCTCCGTGCCAGGAACCCTAATCACTCAACACGCCAACCCCATCGTCGCCGCGGAAACGGCCTGACGACGGTTGTCATGGAGATCTGCCACGAAGATCAATGGGCTGGAGGGAGGGGGGTGGGTGTAATGGAGGGGGGGGGGGGGGGGGGCGGGGGGGGGGGGGGGGATGCGTGCAGAATAGTGAGCGTGGCCAGGTCAGCGAGGCAGGGCTCGGACGCACGGCCTGGGAGCCGCGGGCCGCCCGGGGAAATCAATGGGCCAATAACCAGCCGGCGGAGGAGACGATCCCGGGAATGATGGGATGCAACCGCCTCGGTGCTGAGCTCAGCGGAAAACAAAGGAGCTGTCAGACAAATTATGCAAAGAGGGAGATTTATCCGTCCGCCGTGAGGAGGAGAGGGCTGTGACAGGCCAGGGAGGCTCGTTCCAACCGGCTTCAACCGCCTTGCCCCGCGGGACAGAGGGAGAGAGAGAGAGAGAGGGAGGGAGAGAGAGAGAGGGATGGAGGAGAGGACAAAACGTTGGAGTGATAGCGACAGAGTGGTAGAGGGCAGGACAAAATGCTACTGTGGCAATCCACAGCCAAGTCCTCCTCCCCCGGGGATCGGAGGCAAGAGCCTGAGGGGAGAACGAGAGAGAGAGGGAGAGAGAGAGAGAGTGACAGAGGGCGAGGGAGTGTGTGTTTCAGCTAAGGCCTCTGCTCTCCACTGACTCTGGCGTACTCTTGGCTACTCCAGGGTGAGCCAACTGCTGTCCCATGGTCCCTCTGGTAATCCAGCTGCACGTGCACACACACACACAGGCACACACACACACACACACACACACACACACACACACACACACACACACACACGCAAACCAGGCACATACACATTCACGCACATCCTCGGCACAAATAGAAACAAATACAAAACAGTACAACATCATCAGCCACAGACACACACATCACATCACATGACCAAATGGGTGATGAATGAGAGAGAATGAGTGCTGGTGGATATCTTGAGAGAGAGAGGCAATGGGGGGGAATGTTGCTGACCACTAAAGGCGGTGATACACAGGGCAACTTCCAGAGCAACCCTGACTGGCAATCCACATCGTTGCTTTTATTACATTTTGCTGCCAGGACTTTTAACCCTGGGAGTGTTGCCCATCTACAGTACATTGCCCACTAAATTGCCTTGTGTACCACCACACTACCTCTAACTCTAGTTCTGAATGGCCTACGCAACACACACCTCCCCCTGTAGAAAACTTATGAATGGGGAAAGGGAGTGTATGGTGTGTGTGTGTGTGTGTGTGTGTGTGTGTGTGTGTGTGTGTTTGCAGAACAAGACAAAGAGCCCGCTAAGGCTACACTATCAATATTGCTCTGCAGGGAGCTGTCGCACTGTGGCATTCTATACCTTTCTGGAGCTTTACTTATGTCTCTCTCGCATTTCCCACTATAGCTTGTTGTAAGCCACCATATATTGTGTGTGTTGCCTTCAAGCTGATAAACTAATACCTCCTTGCCTTTCTCACTGACATTGAGTTAGCTGGCCCGGTGCGGCCGTGGGGCCTGCCTCTCTCCCCTAGCTGCCTCCCTGACCCGTGGGTGTGTGTGAGTGTGTGTGTGTGTGTGTGTGTGTGTGTGTGTGTGTGTCCCTGGTGCAGTGTGGTGCTATGTAGGGTGCCAGTGGCCTGCATGCCGGTGGATAGAGGTAGGTAGAAGGTTAGCGGGTTTACCTGGTCCAAGGTAGAGTACCTTGACTTGAGCGTGATGACCTCATCCAGGTGAGCCCTGAATTCTCTCCGTGAGGCCTGGGGGAAGCCACAGGATAGTCACTCACCTTCACACCACCACACACACACACACACACACACACATACAGGCAACAGGCATGCACACCCACTTCGATGGCTTCATAACAAAACATCTGTACACATCAGTCAGTGGTGCATTTGAAACACACACACACAGTCTGCGCATTTTGCACACGGACGCACCCGAGCGTGCACACACACACACACACACACACACACACACTCAAAGATCCTGGGGACCCTTGAGACCACATACACACACACAGACACACTCATCCCAGAACTAACCCAGTACTACTAACCTGACACACATTCTGCAATCAGATCAAAGGAAATTAAAAAAAAAGATGTGGCAAAGAAAGTCACTAGAAAACAGCCACCAACAACACAACAGAACCAAAGATGAATGAAGAACAGAAGCGTTTCAGCAGAGCGCTGCTAGCGTGGGCACGTCTCTGAATTAGTGTGTGTGTGTGTGTGAGTGGAAGTTAAGTTGTGAACCCAAGTGAGTGGCAGACCTGTGCTTGACTCATGGCCTATACCCTTTTTTTTGGCTATGTGACTCGTAGGGATGGGGAGGAACGGATTACAAGTAATGGGATAACAGTGATCCGATTACAGTGATCCGTTTATGAAGATTGCTAACTGTATCCCATTGCAGTTACTGCTAAGAGAAAATAGATGATTACTCAAAATCATGTTTCTAGGGGAAATGGAATGTAGATGGTGAAATTAACGCCACTGACATGATTTTACACATCTTGAAATAATGTTTTATAATGTAACCTGTAAAAAATAAAGTCAATCTGAATAAATATTTCACTGTATATTCTGTGGATTTTGGCAGGCAAGCAATCCAAAAGTAATTAAAAGTAAGCAGATTACATTTCAAAAGTGACCTTCCATGCCTTGGTGAATAGATGTAGTTTAGTTTAATAGATCATGTATAAGCAATGTAGCTGTATACTCGTTACATGCAATGGCGATTTTTACTCCCATTACATGTTATTCAGTGTTTTGAATCAAGTGAACTGGATACAGAGTGACTTTTTATCTCAAAACATATACGATTGAATTGAAACTCAGTGTTGCCTCCCACCACCTTTGAGATGGACATCATTTGTAAATCCCCTTCCACGCTCTTGTCCAGATTTCATTACGCCGCAATTACAGGTAATCAATGCATTCCGATATCGCATTGGACAAGTGTCAGCACTATTCCACGCCCTTGCGCTGAGGCCATGTCTTTATCGCTTATAGGTCAGAGTCACCGGGCCATGACCAGAGTAACAAGCACAGGAGAGCTGCGAAGGCCTAGAGGCCCCTTTAAGGTACCGAGGGAGAGGTGTGGAACCCAAGGAACAGAAAATGCACTTGTTTGTGCAAGCAATATCGCTTTCATTCAAATACATAATTCAAGCATCTTTCAACTTCAATTCTGAGGTTGAAAACGCAGCTGAGAAGTATGCCGAGTGATGGAGCTTTGTTTATTCGGTGTGTGTGTATTCGAGTGTGTGTGTGTGTGTGTATTTTGTGAGGATGGAAACAAGGCAAGCTATGTGAAGGAGAGGGTTAGATGTGTGTTAGTGTACCAGAAAAGGGGGTTGATGGGACATTCAACCGAAAGACAAAATCAGAGTAAAAACACGACAAGACCACGTTCACACGTAAACAGAGAGGAGAAAACACAGAGGATTGTGGGTACTGTAGGCTACCACAGAGAGACAGCAGGCGGGACAACACACGGAAGGGGCGGGGGTTGTGGGAGAGGGGTTTAAGGGGGAAGCAAGCATGCCAGGCAGGAAGTAAGGAGGGGGTTGGGTGGGTGGGGTGGGGTGGTAACCGATGCCATGACGACGCCATGACGACGGCCGTGACGATGCATTAGAACGCATGCAGGAGTACCTCAGCAATGCTTAGGGTGGATGAACAGGAGGGGAGCCGCGCCTGGTGCCGCGAGAGAGAGAGAGAGGGGAGGAAGGGGGAGAAGAGAAGAGGGTTAACAGAGCCAAAGCCGGGCTTGAGCGGAGGCAGACGCACACAGAGACAGACGGGACGGGGCGGGGCGGGACGGGGCGGGGCGGACAGCGCCCTCTGTCTTTCGGGAGGACCACCACTGCGTGACGTGTCTCTGTGTGACTGTCTCAGGTGGGCCGAAGGCAGCCAAGGGCATGACGTACAGGACAGGAGAGGACAGGAGAGGACAGGACAGGACAGGACAGGACAGGACAGGACCAGAGGGAAGAGCTGGATGGGGATTCTTCCCCCCCCCCCCCCCCCCCCCCCCCTCCACCACCACCACCACCACCAGCTCAACAGGAGAACAGGCTTCACTGGAAACACATCACACATTTGGTACAGCTGTTGATTTTGACCATCTTTCCATTTTTGTCAATTGAAGTTTAAGTGTGTCAACTTGTGTAGGGATGAAAGTGTGTACTGCAGAGTGTGTGCGTTTATGTTCATGAGACCTGACAGCAAGAGAGAATCCGCATGTCCTCTGTTTATATCTGCAGATCAAAGCCTTTATTGCTTTGGGAACACAGTTATGGAAAAGCGGCATAACTTATAATGGGAGGAGTCTGTTCCTACTAAGGCTTTACACAGAGATCTGAGCGTGCTGGTTGTTAAGCCACTGTGCTATTCCATGCTCACATGTTGTGCACTCACTCTAACGCCGGAGGACTAATGCTGCCTTTAAGTGCTCCTTGTAAGCTCCTACGTCTGAGGTTGGACAACATGTAACACACTCAAGTGCTCTTGGTTGCAAGTAACAAAATAGATGCCGTAATTTGATGTTTTTGTACCTTGCTAATATTTTTTCCTTTGGACTTGTTAGCATAGCAACACACAACACACCCTCCAAAACATCACCACTTGGGTATCATAGAAAAGTCCGACTTTCCACTCGTAATTACCAAATCAAAGTCACAATATTCCCAACAGCCCTTGAAGGCACCACAAGGCTGGATCAATGGTGACTGATGAAGGATACAAACCCCTGTACACACAGTAAGCCCTGCAATCAATGGAATCATTAATCATTTATTCAATATGACTCCAACCTAATATCCCTCCTCCCCATCATGTTGAACACAGCAGACATCTACTTGACGTACACCAGTAATCATGTAGGAAATAAAAAAAGAGCCAAGAAATGGGAATCCAATTTCTTTTTCCCTATAGTAGCACCCAGAAGAATCATCTATTACTGTTCCACTGGGGTCAGCCGTGATAGAAATGTTTTGCACTGATTACAATTACAATTTCCCATTTGGCAGACGCTTTTATCCAAAGCGATGTACACATGAGATTTTAATACAACACAAGCAAGGTTCTAGTCAGGAGAGAACAACGAGAGTAAGTGCCATAAAGCTAAGTTCTGGTCCACTGATGCTGTTGTGAGGCGCTTTGGATAACAGATCATCCACTAAAAGGCATGTGAAGAGAACATAACTAAGGTTAACTGTAAACTAAGGTTAACTTTTCAGCCCTGTCTGTCCACCATTAGATGATTTTTAGCCATAACTACTGTGCTGCGTTCATGTGCTGGTGGGAAAGTCTGACATCCGAGATTTCCATTCACATGCTATTTTGTTGGAAAATCAAACCTGGAGGCCAAACCATAAACAAACATGAACCGTTACAGAGGCTGCAGTGCCTTCTAGTTCCAAAATGAGATACCCACCATTTTAAAAATGTGACACCTACTCCCTACAAAATAATGGCTGGCATGAAAGTAAAACTCACTATGCATTATTACTGAAGTCTTTAGAAAATGACCTTTGCTTATGAAATAGCAACATTTTAGAGTATATAATACGTTGCCTTTGTTAAGTGTGGCTGCCCCAGAGAAGAGCGTCCCATCCCCTCTAGTTGAGATTCACCCTAATTGCCTAAATAAAAGTCACTGTCCAAATAATGGACACTGGTGGGAAATCTTCTCCGACCACAGGAGGTTACGAATTGAAACTTAGGAGCAACGTCCAAAAGTGTCTCCGAAACAGCAGCGAGAGAAAGTTGGACAATGAAGCTGAACCACTTCATCACCCCCACCCCCACCAGACACTAAGAAGACATTTGGTTTACGGACGTCACATTACAGGATTTCTGGGTATTGAAGTCTATTGAAGATATGTAGCATTTTGGAATGAAACCCTTCTTATGTAAGTCCGGAAAAAATGGGAAATAACCGTCAGACGAGGAAACGCCACACGCCAAACAGCCATTAACCACAACTGACCAGAGCCATGTGCTGCTTCTTCATCGTCCAACCTCAGCCATTCATCATGTCCCAGTTGGCTGCCCCCCCACCCCCAACCCCACCACCCCCCCACCTCACGCCCGTCTCCGCGTCCACTCGCATCAGAAATTAATGAGCTATTGAGTGAGCTTGCCAGTGTGGCGGAGAGTGAGAGTTAACACAGCTGATACGGCGGGGCCTGTGTTGCGGTGCCCACCAGTCTCCTCCGCTTCTCATCAGCAGCCCACATGGCGAATGAGCACGCTCAGTACAGCTGGTCAGACAGCAGTCTCATCCATTCCTCTCGCCGCCTTTCATTCGCTCTCCGTCTCCCCCCTCTCCTCTCTTTCTTTCTGACTGTTTCCGTCTCAGTCTGTCTTCCTCTCTATTCAAAGCTCTTCTCCATTCTCTACTCGCTGCCTCGCCGTCCGCCTCAAGGCAAACTCTCAGAGTCAGTGGGCGTGAGTAACTCCAGTCAAATATATGTATATATATATATATATATATATATGTATATATATATATATCGCATACAATGCAAGCACACGCATGCACTCTCACTCACACACATTGATATATATAGACATCCAAGCTAATCTATGTATCTTTATAGGTTTACAAACACAGACATACGGTGTGAGTACATGTACAACAAGTACACAAGCGCACACAGTGTATGCACATACACACATAGATAGACAGACATACAATGGCACAAACACACCACACACACATACACACACACTGGACTCTGCTGAAGTGATTTTGATCTAACGCCTAAAGCAATTTGACCCAAATGGACTGTGGGGACGGCGAGCCAAATAGAGCAGAGGGGGGTTGAGTGTGTGTACATTCAGCAGAGACAAAGGAGCACTTTCCCACTGGCCCCGGCTACTTCCATCTGGCCTCTGGAGCAATATATCATACATATTCCAACAACATGCTGTTTGCTGCGGGACCCAACTACCTCAACTATCTCCCTGCACCTGACATTTAGCACGGTAGAATCACTCTCCACAGCTAAATTAATATCAAACTGCTTTTCGCATCCAGCTATTGAAAGCTGCTAGAGGAGGATGTACTCCCCCATCTCGCCATGCATATGTTCCTATTTCCCTGCAGACACACGTAAAGAGGCAGACTAAGCAGTTTACAAAACGGCGCACTTGCTTTCCTGCAGATTACCATCACAACCACACATCTTTAGATGGCTTCCAAACCAAATCCAAACATATATTCTGTTTTTTTGTTTCCCTGTCCTGATGTGAGCGATGTCAATTCTTCACATTTTCTGCTGCCTCAACAGACTGTAAAGCGGGAGGAATGAATGACTCTGTAATGCCAACAGGCATAAAAACGGACTGAAAGGCAGTTAGCCGGCCCGCGCGGATCTATTTTCTCTCCGTCCGCCGCGGGAACCTGAGGTAACACGGCATCGATCAGCTGCTACAAATACATCTCTGTACCTGACATTTAGCCGGTAGAGTCACGCTCCGCGGCTGCATCGATATCACACCGCCTTTCCTGGTCAGCTGTCTAAAAAGCTGTTGAGGACACCGCTGCCGCATCTCTTCATCCATATCTCTCTCCTGCACCCAGATAGCGTCAATAATTGATATGCCTTACTAATGGGACGATATGCTTGTCGATACGATACGATACGATTCGATACGGGATTCACGATTCGATACAACCACGATACGATGGAATAAATAAAAGTTCAACGACAACAAAGTCTGACTGTGCAGAATTATGCTAATTTCTGAGCAAATAATATAGTTTGGATGGAGAGCTTGTGAAATTGTGATGGTCAAGCCGTCTCATTTGTGATTACTACAGCAGAATAAAACGTAGTTAATATCGCGATTCATTTTTCTGCCCCACGATACGTATTGTCACATTTTTGTATTGCGATATATTACATTTCGATATACCGTCCCATCCCTACTGGTGACTTCAGCTCATTCCTCTGTTGCATTCAATGTAAACTGGATAGGAGCGTCAGCTACATGCAGAACATGGAAAATGTAAATGTGGACGGATGGAGGTGCAGCCTGCAGCCCGGCTTTTGTTCCCCTGGCTCTGGGCGACGAAGGACTCCCATGGGAGAGGGTGACGGACATATTGGTTAACTGACTGACCGGTTGACTGGTTGCTTGACTGGCTGACTGGCTCAGACAGTGATGGAGTGTGTGTGTGGAGTCCTGTGAGACCGTCACACCGTCTCGCCCTCTCATTGTCACCGTCTTCCCCCGCGTTTTTTTTACGTAACCGCGCGTCCGTCTCCCCGACGCTGCGGAGACATCACACCGGGCATGTGAGCCCCTTCGTCCCCCCTCTTCCTCCTCCTCCTCCTCTTCCTCACGCTACTCCTGCAGCCCCCTAGTAGTTTGGGCTAGCCGACACCCCCCCCTCCTCCTCCCTCCCTCCATCCCTCCCTCTCTTCTGCTGCTACATTACTCACCACCCCCTCCAACCCAAACTCATCCATGGCCTGACAGTGTACCTCCTTCAGGCGAGCCATCATCCTCATCCTCAGCAGCACTCTCGCACGCACACACACACACACACACACACACACGCAAATATCTACACAAGCGCGCAAATATATCTACAAAGCACACACATACTGTACATGCACACACATCTACCCCCATGCCCACACAGCTAATCATACAAAAATCCTTCATTTATTAAACAGGCACACAAGGACGCAGTTGTCCTCTACACACACCACACACACCACACACACACACACACACATTCAACACAAACACACACACACACACACATCCCTCCACACTCAAAACCTGTAAACATTCTCTCAGATATGCAGGAGGAAAGACATTACTTACCATCTTCTGCCTGGAGTCGGAACAGAATGAGCTCCCCGGCACATGCACACGAGAACACACACACACACACACACACACACACACACACACACACACACACTTACACACACACTAACTGGGAGAGGGTGAGCGAGGAAGGGTGAGCGACAGAGCGAGCGGATAAGGAGAGAGAGAGAGAGGGAGCGAGAGAGAGAAATTAGAAGGGACGGCTGGAGTGAGAAGGATGCACAAGAGAGTGAGAGCAGCGAGGAACGCAACAGCCAGAGAGAGAGAGAGAGAAGAAGGAGGAGGAGGAGGAGGAGGAGGAGGAGGAGGAGAGAGAGAGGAGGAGGAGGGTATATCCGCACATACGGCGCTGTGCTGCGCTAAATCATACACGCATGACTGAGAGGGACTGTGTGTGCCTGTGTGTGTGTGTGTGTGTGTGTGTGTGTGTGTGTGCAGCTCCCATGAGCGTCTGCATGTCCGTTAAAGCACACGAGTAAAAGAACGACGAGCGACTCTTTCACTTTCCACTCCCATCCTCCCTCTTTTCTCCACTTCTTTTCCTCCTTGCTCCGTCTCTGTCGCTCTGATGTTTTTTTTTTTTCTTCTTTTACGCTGATTTGAGATGATTTAGTTGGGGGGGGCGGGGAGGACGGGGGGACAGGGGACGCTGAGGCTGATCGGAGGTGAGGCTAGTGGACTCGCCCTCAGGGACGGACAGATGGATACAGATAGACACACACACACACACACACACACGGAGAGACGGAGAGACAGCCAACCACTTCCACTACATCCTCAGTATCCGTTTCCTCCGTTTTCATTTTTAACCGTCGCTCCTTCCCCGCCTCCCACTCTCTGTCTTTCAGTCTTCCTCCAGTCCCTCATCCGCTCTAACTCATTATCTCTCTCTCTCTCTCTCTCTTTCTCCCTCCCACTCTCTGCTCCTTCTCTCTCTCTCTCTTTCTCTCCCTCTCCCTTCGCCTTTCTTTCTCGCTCACTTCATCTCATAAATCCTCCACACCTCCAGCGGGCCAGGAGAGGAGGAGTCACTTTTACGAGCCTTACTGCACTGGAGGAGGACTATAACACATACACACAATCAGTACTATCGCCTGGTGCACACACACACACACATGGACCTGCGCATTCCGACAGACACACAGACAGATAACACCATCAGGTACACGCAAACGTGAACAGTTGCAGCAAACACACTCACACACACACACACCTAATCAGAGACACACAGGCGTATGAGAGGTCCTATCTATCCTTTCCACAGGAGAATAAACCTTTTAGGAATGACGACACAGGCTGTAAAACAGGGCTGGATCCTCACACACTGCGCCAGGCCATGATGTCCCACCTGACAGGGCCAGGAAGGGCCAGCACACACACACACACACACACACACACACGCACACACACACCCACATACACACACTGCAGCACACGTACACGCATGCACAGTGCAATGACATGGAAATATAATAGAAAAAACCCCAATTCCCAAAAACGCAGTGGTAATCTTTGCCTTTTTCATCATCCACAGGTCTTTTATACTGTGCTATGATCATGTATTGTTGTGTTGATCCCATGAAAAGCCAGAACCAAACATGTATACATGCATGTTCAAACACATAAACACACAACCCAGACAATGAGATGAAATGTAAAAGAAAAGGCATACACACAGACCCCAAGCACTGAATGATAGCATTTGTATTCAATGCTATACTTTACATGTGCAAGTGCAAAAAACCCCAACAAAAAACAAATATAGATGTGCCTGCACACACATACACACACTATGTGGTGACATTCTCGGAGTGTGCCAGAGGGGTGAGCTGGAGTAGTGTGGGTTCAGTTCCTGTGAGTGCTTTCCAAAACACACACACACACACACACACACACGTGCACAAATCCCCGGCGGAGGTCCTTGGCAGTGCAAGCCGACAGAGCCATGCACCCAGCGGACATTAGCACTGCCACCCCAGCCTAACACACACACACCGCTTCACAGCTCGCTATAGGGCCGAGGGGACACACACACACACACACACACACACACATATGCTCTCTCTCTCCTTGCAGCCAGATATGGACAGTATGGAGCGGTGTCTCCAAAGCCCTCCTATATGTACCTGAACTCTGCATCCGTACTGTAGCATGAAACAGATGCTGTGTGTACAGTTCCAGGTCACATTAGCAGCGACTGCAGCTGCTGCTCAGGCTGAAGGTTATCGATCCATCCCACTACACCTGGCTGCTTCCACATACAACCAAGGTATAGATCATTCATCTCCATCTGTCTGATCAGGTCGACTATGTCAATGGTACTCTGTCACTACTCATTTAATTTGACTCATTTGCGGCTGATATGTAGTTAATCTACATATGGACCAGACCTGAGCCAAATAACATTTGCAATTTTTTTTTTTTATGTTTTAGGGTGCGTTCATAGTAAGAATGTTTGGAGTAAGACTAATGAAATTTGACAACCCCAAAACACAAGGTGTTATGGGTATGAGGAGACAGATTTTGATATTTGATTGCCAGCAGTTCCTCATGCTTGGAAAGCCCAGTATAACAAAATGAACTGAGGGCAAACCACCGTCTGGACTGATGTTCATATTCAGCTTCATATATTCTTAACTGGTATGAACAACACAGACGGGAAATTACGGCAAAGAGCACAGGCGAGACCAGCATGCTTAGCTAAAGTTAGAGGGATTGAAATCAGATTTGTTTTGACTCCCCATCTGCTGACAAAATCTCTAACCTGGCAGGATGACAGGTCACCAAAACTCTGTCCAATAGACAAGCTACTTGTGAGTCCATGTGACTTTTGTTTACAAGCCCTGGTTCCCTTATAACTGGGCAGTGTGAACCTAAACGAAGTCAACTTTTCCACTATGGTTTGGACCAAACAAAACAAACTGTAGGTGTGATCACACCCTTACTGTACTTGGAGCACTGGATGGGTAGAGTTTCTGTCAGATAAGTTGTCAATCACAGAAATATATGATAATTTGACTCTCACATTATCAATTTCATAAATTGTAATAATACATTTTCTGGCTAAAACTGTGATGGCCTATGCAGCAAACCCCACCCACCTCATATTCCAAGCAGGTTAAAACAAATTCACTTATTCGCACATAATATTTGTGACAAGTCTGATACGCATGTGTGTATCTGTACATGTATGTATGTTTATGTATGAACCCGCCTGTTTGGATACATGTGTGCATGTTAACATGGTCTTGTCTGGGCTGGTAGCTGTGGCCAGAATGGTAATATGGCCACAGTGAAGGTCACAGAAGTGGCGTGGGTTGAAGAGCGATCCTGCACCGTGACTCACTCCACATACTCCAATGGAGGAGGAGGTGGTGGCGGAAGAGGAGGAGGAGGGAATGATTTCCATAAGCCTTGGCCTTGGCTCCAATGCCATACATCAGGCCATTAATCAAAAAGGCTATAGGAGTAGTGTTAAGTGAGGCGGCCTCCTCTGCTCACACAGCCGGCACCCGCTGGGGGCTTGTGGAAAGGCACCGTGACGCGGCGAGAGCGGCGAAATACTTTAATCAACATAAATGCCAGCATCACATTCACCACACGGTCAAGCTGATGGGATGTTTGGAAGAAGAATCAAAAGTATACAATACACAGAGTGTAAAAAGTTGGGCGCGCTGCCTAGTGAAAACTTGACTGAAATAGACTGACTAGGTGAATTAAGGTAAAAGCTATGAAGCCTTACTGATTTAGACAGGAGGAAGGACAGAAGAAGGATTTTTAGGCCTCAAAGTCACAACGGCATGGAAAATGACTTTTTTCACCTTGTTAGTTAATTGTCTATCCCATAATATACACCTATGCACCAACAATACATTACAAAATTGCATTTTCTTGCATTTTTATATCAAACTCCCATTACTTTTAATTCTTTTTTGCATATTTTTTACTGGTTACTTAATCCCCCCCTCCCTCTGATCATATAAAACTGCCTCTCTCTTCCTAACAGATACTGCTGCTATCCCATCAGTTTACATCATCAGCCACTTCTGAACGATTTCTCCCTGCAGTATGTAAACTGTCCCTTATCGGTCCTGTAGCTGCAAGGTCACAGGTTTAATCCCTGTAACAGCCAAATGTATCCTTGTCAAATGTCAAAAAACCTCTAAAGACAAAGAACCTGCAGTGGTTGTTTGAAATTTGTAAAGGTTATGAAAGGCTATATGTGTACCAAGTTATGCTTATCACAAACTGTAGATGCCTGTGCTGCATGTAGATGACTGCCCTTATATTGTATGTGTATGTGTGTGTGTGTGTGTGTGTGTGTGTGTGTGTGTGTCCCAAGGGGAGTTTTGACCAAATACCAGAAGGGGGAGGGATAGTGAGAAAGAGAGAGACCCCGACCCAAAACACACACACACACACACGCACACACACTCTCAACCATCCGCTGAGTCAAAGCCCCGTCTCCCATATGCTTCATTAATCCAAACTCACCATTACATAACTGTACTAAATGCTCACAGGAGTGGAAGGGTACAACTACCCTTCCTGCAACTTGTGTGTGTGTGTGTGTGTGTGTGCATACATGTGTTTGCCGTGTATGTGAGTGCATGTGTGTGTGTGTGTAAGTGAGAGAAAGTGAGACAGTGTGAGAAAGAGAGAGAATCCGGTTACAGGAATGGTTGTGGAACTGCTCAGTTGTTATGTATCATTTGGTATCTACTTGCATTTGTGGGCTACATGTGTGTTTGTGTGTGTGTGTGTGTGTGTGGTGTCTGTGAGAGAATGAGGGAGACAGACAATGAGAGAGTTTTGTTTTTTCCCTTGAGAATGCCAAACGGTTTCTATAACCCAGTGTATAATCAAAGTGTAATTGCTCATGTATATTAATGTACATGCGTCCTTTGTCATTTATCAGCAATTCAAATGTATGCATGAAAACTTTATTTCTGGTTGTAATTCATGTTTTTGACTTTGTGTGTATTTGACTGTCTGTGTGTGTGTGTCGTTTTGTGTATGTGTGAGGGTTTGTACCTTTCTGTGTATATGTGTTCTATATATATATGCAGTATGTGTGTGTGTGTGTATGTGCGTGTGTGTGTGTTCTTCCTCTGCAGACAGACAAGTTTGGACATTGGCAGTACACACAGGGGCTTTATGCTTCACAGGAAAACCTGTGAGAAAGTGCACAGAGCCCCCTAGACACACACACACACACACACACACACATACAGAGACATTCAGGCATCTCCATATGAACAAACATAAAGAAACACACACATACTGTATATACACACACACAGACTTCAACACACATTTATATAACAACAAATTGCTTCTTCACTGTCACTTACACACATGCCATCCACACTGGAACACCCCCAGACACACACACACCCACACACAAACACACACACCCGTAACGACAGCACTTGGAGAATGCTACTTGAGCTGGAAGCACTGATACATGACCTGTGTGTGTGTGTGTGTGTGTGTGTGTGTGTGTGTGTGTGTGTATGTATTTATGCATGTTTCTCTTTGGCAGAGAGCCTTTCCTTGTTTGTGCTTTGCTCTGTGAGCCGTGGTGTCGGGCCCGGCTGTACGGGAGCGGCGGCGGCGGCTCCGGCGGTGACAGGATTAAGACCTACTCCACACCTTCTCCTCTCCGAGCCGCCGCGCAGCGCTGCCAACGAGAACCCGGCTAACAAACTAACACGGCCCCCGGTGGCACATGAAACGCATCGGTGAGCAGAGCCGTTCTGGCTGCGGCTCCAGGGACGCAGTGTACATACTGTCGGCAGCCGCTCGCAACGTGGGAATTTTCAAAGGACATATGGCAGCTTGTCGCCGGGAAGCAGCCCGCATCGGGATCTAAACAAACTAAAGGCTATATACCTGGGAAAGCTCTCAGCCGTCTTCATCCGGCACGCACAAAGACACGCATGTGCGGGACACGCACGTGCACACGCAAGCGCTGACTAATGCGGTTGGCGTGTGAAGGTGACGCTCAAACTGGGTCATTGACAAAGGAAGACATCAGTGGAGGGGGAGTGGAGGGAAGGGTTGGGGGGGTAGGACAGGACTACCTCACTGCATCAATGGAGCAGCTTTTCCATACAGGGACAACAGCAGCAGCAGCAGCAGCAGCATCATTAAAGCTCCCCACTGTCCAATTGCTTAGTCAAGAACACCTTGGTCCAGTCAAAGTCAGAACCAGGAACAGAAAGCATCGCTTTGGCAAATACGGTTCAGGTTTTGACAGCCACGCCAATAAGGAATCTTACACTGAACTGAATTAGGACCGAGACCAAGTCAAGAACTAGGACCAAGTTTTTGCCAAGACCACGACATTTAAGCACTGAAGCAGGGAAATACAAAATATTACATGATTGCATTTCAATCATAATATTTTGGATGATTTGGGGAAATTCACTTGATGGAGACAATATGGCTAAACTGTTATTTTTAAGTTATGTATTTTGTGCAATATGCAAACACTAGAAGAAGAAACATAGACTCAGAACAAGACGGGAGCACTGAAGTACCACTGCAGAATAAAGACCAGCACAGCCAAATGCCAATATGACTTATAATGATAATGTGAGATTCTATTGATCCTTGTAGGGAAATTCTTTTTTCTCTTGCAGAGGTCAGAGGTCAGCTACAGAACAGCAGACCTGCAGCTGTTAAGGATTCAGTGTCTTGCTCAAAGACACTCCAGCAGGGCCGAACGCTGACCTCTCACCACTATACAAAAAAAAACCACCCAAACGCTGCTTAGCACAGATCTCTTCTCTGCCTCCTCCGTCGCCACATGACCCACCCATGCACCCGCCCTCCCTCCCTCCTCATCCCTCTGTTCCCATGGCAACCCCTCATCTATTCCCGTGGCACCTGCCCGCTGTCCGGGAGACACATGGAGACGTGACACTGACAGATGAGGTGAGAGAGAGAAATTGAGAGAGAGAGAGAGAGAGAGAGAGAGCGGTGAGGCCATTCGGCGAGGCCACATCTTAAAGACCTGCAGGAGAGATCAGTTAGAATTTAAAGGGATACTTTGACATTTCACATTATGGTCGATTTTCTTCTGCAGGACTTGTAATAATGCAAATAAATGTTCGGTATTGGCTCTTCAGTTAAACAAAAAACAACTTAGCGTTTCTCATTATAACCCATGGGCACCACTAGTCGCAAACTAGCAAGGTAGCTTTCAATAAGTGGTGCATATGGGTTAGAAAAGTGAGTGCTAACAACGCTAACAAGACATTTTTAGGGAAAGGGAAGGAGAAATGTGGGGAAAAAAATGTTAAAGTATCCCATTATGGAAGGGACAGATAGGGCTAAGTGTGGGTATGTGTTGAAAAATTTGGGAGGTGTTGAGTTATAATAATCCTGTAGGTGTGTGTAGGTGAGAAACACAACCTGCTGTCTCCATAAACACACAGAAAGACACACACAAACACACACACACACACACACACATATACACCACAGGGGATTTTACATATAAACTTCCACATGGTACACGTAAACAAACACACGACACACACTTCGGCGTAGCAGCGATGTGAAGACACTGAAAGAGAACACTGGTCAAGAGTGAGTGTGTGTGTTGGTGTGTGTGTGTGTGGGGTTCATCCGTTTAGCAAGGTTATTATAGATAACTAAAACTAAAATTAAGAGGAAAAATAGGCATGAAAAACACAGGTCACTAAAGTTGATGAAAAAAGCAAAAGTAAACTGAAACTAAAATATCTGTCTCCAAAACAACTGAAATAAAATTAATATGAATCTGAATTATCTGTTTTAGTCTTTTGACCATTGGTGTAAGTGCAGAGTGATTCCTCTAGAAATGAATGAATATTATCAATGCATTGATACCTACTATGCACATCCAACCTTCTGTCAGTTTGTACACAAAACAGCTACAGTACTACCAACACCCAAATAAAAACTAATGGATACTGTAAAACTATAATAACCCTGGTGTGTAGACCATGATAAAGAACGTTGTGGGAGACATAAATAGAGGGCTGAGCAGACAGGGATATGGGCTCTGTGTGTGTGTGTGTGTGTGTGTGTGTGCTTACTTTGGGTGTGGGACAGGAGGCGGTGGAGAGGCGAGAGGTGGCCTGGGCGCGGGGCGACTCCGAGGGCGTGGTGCTGAGAGAGGCTGTATCCCTGGGCAACACCTGCACACCCCGCGAGATAATGGAGTCTGGGATCTGGGGTCACACACACACACACACACACACACAGATACATGTGTATATGAACACCATACACACCATAAACCCATATGCAGGCACACATACGCACATATTCAGGATTCAGGCGCATACATCAAAACACCACACATACACACAGACACCACAAATCCATATGCAGACACACACACACACACACGCGCAAAGCAAGAGGAGGGAGGACAAAGAGCACAGAACAATGCAAAACTCACAAACACAAATATTCCACCATCTCCAATATGTGGTTGCATTCCAAACTAATACAACCACAGCCAATAGCAGAGTTGATGTGGATGAATGGCAAACGACAGGATGAAGACAGTTAATGAGTGTTGAGGCATAGGGGGCGGAGTCTTACCGACATCCATCTGTGATTGGACAATGAGGTGGGATGTTACCCTGACAACTGAGCCATAAAGCAGGGTCCAGTCTGCAGACAAGGCGGGACAGGATGATGGATATGGAGAGATACCGTATGTTACATATGACTACACAATGTAGACACACGCAGGTACGCATGCACATAAACATGCTACAACGTCATATATACTGTATGTTAAAAGTGCTATGTGTAGCATCTTGGCCCCCCTCTCTGACATCGCTCTGGGTGGATTTGTTTCCTCTTTGGTTTTACTGAAGAAGATACTGTATACGTGCTGGAAGGAGATTTTTACATCGGCCTTTCACTCCTTCCACCATCTGCCATCGCCAGAAACTCTCAGGCATTTAGTTCTGTTTACACTGAAAAAACAGCACACTCTTCCTGTTTTGTGCCATAAAGCAATACAGCAGATTTCCCATTAAATCTGACCCGGTGACACACAATGTAAAATGCAGTGTAGAGGCTGGTAAAAGCTGCCAATCTTCTCAGCGATGGTCTCATTTGTTTATGGTGATTATACTAATGTCTCAAAATGAATATGGTAATGATTTCTTGATGTTAAAATGCTACACATAGCACCTTTAACACATCACTGCATGAATGTAATGTCTGAATGAACATGAAAGTACGACAAACAACTTGAAGTGGATGGAAACAGATCTAAAAACAAAACCAAATCCCAAAGAAGACTGCAATTTTGTGCAACAGCAAACCCTCCCTCTCCCTCTCTTCTCCTCTCCTCTTCTCTCCTCTCCTCTCCTCTCCTCTCCTCCCCCTCTCCTCTACCTTGGCGGCGATGGATGCGGCGGTGATGTGGGAGGAGGAGCTGTCCTCGGTGGACGCCACGCCGCTGTCCTTCTTCTCCTCGTCCTCCTCCTCGCACTGCACGCCCTTGTCCTCCGTCTGGCGGCGCGGCGAGCTGTTGGGCGGCGGCGAGAGGGGCGGCGGCGGCGACGGCAGGTCCTCCAGCTCGTCCGCCGCCTCCTTCACCTTCACCACCGCGTCCCGCAGCAGGTCGATGGCGTGGGGCAGCGCCGGCAGGATGAACTGGAAGCACTCCTGGAAAGAGAGGAGGAGGAGGAGGAGGAGGAGGAGGAGAGGGGAGAGAGGGAAGCAGGGTTGGAGATACAGTCAGAAATATGGGTGACAACAGCATCAGCAGCAGCCAAGAAGAAGAAATGGGGGGTTTTCTCATGATTTCTCAGCATGAATCTAATAATAAATAATAAATAATAAATAATAAATAACTACTACTAGTACTGCTTCTGATACTGACCTTGCAGTGGAAGGAGAGAAAGACAGAGATTTCCTCCTCTACCTCCCACCCTCAGCAGGTCACAGCGCCTCCCTCTGGCCACATTTATACTAGCTGGCGCTCATCCCTCCCCACTCCCTCTCTAACTCTCTCTCTCTAACTCTCTCTCTCTCTCTCTCTCTCTCTCTCCGGTGTCTCTCTGTGTGTCAGTGTGCCTGTGGGCTCCTCGGCTATGCTAAACGCTCCATTCTCCTCACTCCCGAGACAAGAGCTAATCTGTGAAATTATTTATCTTCCTGTGTATTTTAAGCATTGAAAGGATACATTATTAATCGCCCCCACGCTTTACAGTATCTACGCCGGCTGCAAGCGGCTTTCAGAGCAACCTTTCCACTTTGCATCCCGTTTGAAACGCATGCATATTACGGGCCAGATTAAATGTGACGGCGTTAACCTTGATTTGACTGGATTAAAATCCCATGGATCCACTGTAGGGAACACACACACACACACACACACACACACACACACACACAGGAGCGCGCATGCATGACTGAAATAGCATCCTCCACCACTGTGCATGCATGAAAAATCCAAAAAAGGAGCCGGGATAGAGCAGAAGAAGGCCCCCTCAGACTAGGAGATGAAAGAGATTGAATGTGGGTGAATCTCGCTAGTCGACCAGGAGCCCGCTGGCCCTGCTGGGTAGCCGCAAGGTAACCCCCCCCCCCCCCCCCCCCCCCCCAAACACACACACACACACACACACACACACACACACACACATACCCCAAACCCCTCAGCACACGGTAGACTGTTTATGCCTCTCGCCGGTGCGTTTGAAGCCCACATCTGAGCGTTTTTGGAAGACGTGGAGGGGATGGGTGGGGGGTGGAGGGTGGAGGGTGGGGGGTGTTTGGGCAAACGAAGGAGTGAGGATGGTGTCAGGAGCCTGGAGACATTCCTCTTCCCCGTTCTGTGCTTTTATTGCGTGCCGGGGAAATTTTAGGTACGTCAGGAGTTTTTTTTTTTTTTTTTTCTGTTCCTATTCTCTGTTTTGTCCTGGAGGAGAGTAACTGTCAAGAACACTAAAGAGCAGAATCCCTGGAAATTCTGCCAGCGGATGAGAAACACGAGTGAGAAGGATGGAAGAAGAGGGGAAGGCGCTGTTGTTCTGGGCGTGGGAGGGGGTTGGGGGATGGAGGTGGGTACAGGAGGACGAGAGAGGATGACAGACAGAGTGAAAAAGAGAGAGAGACACTGAGACAGAGACCGAGAGAGACAGAGAGGATGAGATCTCGAGAGAGGGAGAGAGAGATTAAGAGAGACAGAGAGACACAGAGAGTAAGAGAGAGAGAGAGAGAGAGAGCAAGAGAGAACCAGGAAGAAAGACAGTGAGACAGACAGAAAAAAGGGAAGTGGAGAGAGACAGAGAGAAGAGAGAGGGGAGAAAGAAAAATAGAAACAGAGTGAGAACGTAAGAGAGACAATAACAGAGAATAAGAGACGCAGAGAGAGGAGGAGAGACTAAAAGAGAAACAGAGAAGCCAACATTTCCATATCCATTTTAGGAATTTCGCTGACACTCTTATCCAGTGCAACTGTAGGAGCAGCTTCAATTCCTAGTTCACCAAAACTACAAGAAACCAAAAATAAGGAGTGCTAAGGAGTGCAAAAGTAAGAGCCTTAGAGCGCTTATAATATTCCTGTGACCATAGAAATACCATGTTGGACCAAAGTGCTAAGACAAGAAATAGAATAAGAGCCAAGGATTGAGATAGAAGTTGTTTTTCCTTTTAGAGAGAGTGAGTAGAGGTGGGATATGATTCAGTGGGCAGAGGTTTAGGTGAGGTACTTCTTGAAAAGATGAGTTTTCAGCCTATAACAGACTATGTCGTAGTGACTGTTGTTCTAACTGCAACAAGGATCCCGATTACACCTGGTGTATGTATCTAGATAAGGAAAATGTTAATGCAATTTGTAAATGCACACAGCATGCATTGCAATGGGATCTGCCAGAAAACCTCCAGAAGTGATCGGATCACTGCCAGGATCGGAGTCAGCCAGGTGGAAAATGCACAGTGTGTTTGCTTTAGTGCAAAAGTATCCGCCCACTAGATAGAAATGTCATTGCATTGGGTAGAAATGTCATCCCCATAGGTAGAAACGTCATCATCATAGGTAAAAATGTCATCCCCATGGTTAGAAACGTCATCATCATGGGTAGAAACATCATCACCATGGGTAGAAACGTCATCATCAGAGGTAGAAACGTCATCCCCATGGGTAGAAACGTCATCATCATAGGTAGAAACGTCATCATCATAGGAAGAAACATCATCCCCATGGCTAGAAACGTCATCATCAGAGGTAGAAACGTCATCCCCATGGGTAGAAACGTCATCATCATAGGTAGAAACATCATCACCATGGGTAGAAACGTCATCCCCATGGGTAAACGTCATCATCATAGGTAGAAACATCCCCATGGGTAGAAACGTCATCATCAGAGGTAGAAACGTCATCCCCATGGGTAGAAACGTCATCATCATAGGTAGAAACGTCATCATCATAGGAAGAAACGTCATCCCCATGGCTAGAAACGTCATCCCCATGGGTAAACGTCATCATCATAGGTAGAAACATCATCCCCATGGGTAGAAACGTCATCATCAGAGGTAGAAACGTCATCCCCATGGGTAGAAACGTCATCATCATAGGTAGAAACGTCATCATCATAGGAAGAAACGTCATCCCCATGGCTAGAAACGTCATCCCCATGGGTAAACGTCATCATCATAGGTAGAAACATCATCCCCATGGGTAGAAACGTCATCATCAGAGGTAGAAACGTCATCCCCATGGGTAGAAACGTCATCATCATAGGTAGAAACATCATCACCATGGGTAGAAACGTCATCCCCATGGGTAAACGTCATCATCATAGGTAGAAACATCATCCCCATGGGTAGAAACGTCATCATCAGAGGTAGAAACGTCATCCCCATGGGTAGAAACGTCATCATCATAGGTAGAAACGTCATCATCATAGGAAGAAACGTCATCCCCATGGCTAGAAACGTCATCATCATAGCTAGAAACGTCATCACCATAGGTAGAAACGTCATCCCCATGGGTAGAAACGTCATCATCATAGGTAGAAACGTCATCTCCATGGGTAGAAACGTCATAACCATGGGTAGAAAAGTCATCACTGAGGATAGAAACGTCATCGCTGTGGGTAGAAATGTCATGACTGTGAGTAGAAACATCATAGTGGCATTAGCGCAAGGAGAAACATCATCATTGCGAGTAAAAACCTCATCACCACAGGTAGAAAAGTCATTGCTGTGGGTAGAAATGCCATCAGCATGGGTAGAAACTTCATCGCAGCAAGTAGAAAAGTCATTGCGGTGGGTAGAAACATCATCACTTTGCCACCTATTAGCGACCCGTAGAAGATGAGGCCTTCTGCAGCAAAGAAAAAATACCCATCAAATATTCTGATGTTGAATAGATGTTGATAAGACACCCTGCCCCAAAATTGAGAGTCCATGTACATACAGCGCCAAAATGAAAGCTGAGACAAGGTCCGTAATCGTCCATAGATGCTACCTGCATCATTTTGTGAAATCGTGACCTAAATATCTTTCTGATATCAATTCAAAACAGTTTCCAAAGCTGTTTTAATATGAATATATACTGTGCCATAATATCGTTGAATCAGCATGTCATGTGGGGTGGGACTTGGCCTCCTTCTGCAAGTCACCATCCATCAAATGCAAATCAAGTACAAGGGTTTGACCAATATGGACTTTTGAAGGCAGATACCGATATTTTTGGATTGAAGCTGCCAATAGTCGATATTCACTATCTTTAAATGTGAGCATTTTCATGCCAAAAATTCCCCAAAACTACAAGTATTCAATGTTTCCTCCAGAAATAGTAAAAAAAAAAGTATTCTTGTCAGGGTGGACAAGCCTCAGAAACACAGCATTTAGACTGTCATGGGACACTAAAACTCTCCATTTAAACCCAGACTAATGAAACTCCTAGGTGGGTTAGCAGCTCCTTTAGCCAGGGTGAGGCAGGTTGAGTAAAATCATATCCTCACTTCCATCATATCAGCGGGGTATGACATGCTAGACTGTCCCCCGATTTTTATTAAATAGCCAATATTGTCCCAATATATCTTCATTTGCAGATCTCATTTTAATGAGGCCAGAAGGACAGACAGAGAGAGTAGGTGAAAAGGACACCCTGACATAAGGGGCATCGTCCGGCTGGCTGGAGTTCCCCCTTATCTTTATGACAGGAAATCATCGTTATAAAAGTCCGCAATGGGCTGTTTGTGCCGTTAACTTTAACTGGGGGTTGATGAGGGAGACACTAATATGGCAGCAGATGGGGGAGAGGTGGCGTAATTGATTAAAAGAAATACTAAAATCGATCAGGAGAAGCGGGCGCATAACGAGACAGAGACAGATGTGTAGGTCAGCACAGCAGAGAGAGACAGATGGAGAGAGAGGCAGAGGCAGCGGCGGGTGGACACACACTCACACACACACACACACACACACACATGCTCATAGACACACATGCTCACACATACATGTAAACGCAAACCCACACACGTACATATATATCTTTGTACATATGCAAATGCATGCGCACACACACACACACACACACACACAGGCATGTACACAGGCATATACACACATACACATAGACACACACAGGTACTCAGCGCACTCACAAACATACAGATACATACACA
Organism: Centroberyx gerrardi; assembly: GCF_048128805.1. Taxonomy (NCBI): domain Eukaryota; kingdom Metazoa; phylum Chordata; class Actinopteri; order Beryciformes; family Berycidae; genus Centroberyx; species Centroberyx gerrardi. The sequence goes on along the minus strand of NC_136014.1, from coordinate 8,224,723 downwards.
TAAAAACGCACACACACACACATCCACACACAGACACACACACAAACACAAACACACTCACACATACGTCATATACACATCCACACACAAACACATGAATGTTAGTGCAGAAACATTCACACACACTCACACACACACTCGCACAAAAATACACACACACTCACACACACATGCACACACACGCACACACACACACACACACACACACACACAGATCTTAGTGGATCTAAGAGCTCAAAGTGAAGATGACCTTTAGAAGTCATGTTTCTATCTCCGGTGCTGGGCTAATCCTGTCCATACAACCAGGTCAAGGCCACCCGTAGGTGCAGTATCCAAGGAGGGGTCAACGATTGCTATGTATCCCATAATTCTCTACAGTGAACCAGAATTGTACTCAGAAAGAATGAGAGAGAGGCATTTAGCCTGATGCAGATAATCTGGGATCAGTAAAATCTAAATTTTTTGAGCAATATCAGATAGCTAGTTTACTGAGTAGTCTTACCTATTTGAGAATTCTTCAGGTAATTACAGTGGGTTTTGCAACAATTTCAACACCTGATCTATCACCTGCAAGCATTAATTCCCCATATTAATCCTCCATAACAGATAACTGCACTGGTCCAGTGACTCTTCTGCTTGTACTGTAGCAGCTGATAGTGTCCACAGGAGGAAGCTGATCTGGGTTCAGCTGTTAGCGCTGCTTGTGACGTCCTACCTGGGAGCCTTTCTTGCTTCCTGGTAAGTTGATGATGAGTGTCTTCCCTCGGATGCCACACACGGGTCTGTAACACACAAGCAAGGGAGGAAGTGTGTGAGTGAATATTGAGGAAGAGAGGGCATGAGTGTGACATGTAAGTATGTGTGTGTGTATGTATGTGTCTGACCTGGAGAGCATGCCTAGCGGTGTGACGTTTAGGGATCCCATCAGCATGGCCAGCGACATCCCTGGAGCCTCGCGCTCTATCACCTCCTTCGTGGCCTGGAGGAGAGAAGGAGAGGAGAGAGGAGGTGAGAGGGAGTGGGGAAGCTTTAATACTTTAGTTGGGTTCATTTGGGCAGGTGACAATAAAGGCATTCAACCCCAGAACGCAAGGTTTTATGGGTATAAGGAGACGGATGTTGACATCTGATAGCCAGCAGTTCCTCATGCTTGGAAAGCCTAGCGTAACAAATTGAAGTCTGGACTGATGCTCATATTCAGCTATTTCTTAATTTGTTCTTAACTGGTATGAACACCAGAGAAGGGAAATTACAGCAAACAGCTGTAACAGACAGATTACCAAAACTCTGTCCAATAAACAAGCTACTTGTGAGCCCATGTGACTTTTGTTTACAAGCCCTGGTTCAGTTGTAATTGGGCAGTGTGAACCTAAACAAACCGAATACAACAGATACAACAAATGCAACAAAGTAAACTTTTCAACTTTGGATTAGACCAAAGAAAATGAACTGTAGGTGTGATCACACCCTATGTCTGACCCAGAATATACTGCACAGGGGGAATAGAGCACATGGTAATAGAGAAGCCAGTCATACAGGGTATCTGAGGTTTCAGAAATCCAAATTTAAGACCTTGTTAATGCTACCTGGAATTAAATTTAACACCAATTTCGAAACCAAAATGAAACAAAGCTGGCAAAACCAGACTTTCCGACTGAACATAGCTAATGAAAGTTGTGAGACCGTAAATGGGCAGTGTAAGAAAAAGAACAGGATAGTAATTGTTAAGGGACAAAAAGTCCAGCTGTGTTTAGTAAAGCAAATATGATTAAACAGAAAATATGCTTTGCATATTGTACTACTAACCCTGTTCCGTATTAATGTAGGAGTGGACACACTCTGAAGGGCCACAAAGCTTCTTATCAATCTGACAAAGCCACTGATACAGCCTTAACACTTGTGTGTAACACATGTGTGTCTCTGTGTTTAAACACCAACTCAAAACATGAGCGCCGCCCTTTTAATATTGATTTACAATCCCTCTTGCACAATCCATGTCTAAATTGTCTCAAGGCTGAAAAATCCTTATTTGACCTGTCTCCTCCCCTCCCATTTGCGATTAAGGTTGATTCAATAGTGGCAATCAATACGGGATTATGTCTTTCGCTTAGTCAGCCTATCTGAGCAAACATTTTGACGTAGAATAGATGACGATATGACGGCACTGATGTTGAAAACCTGTGTAAATATAGCACCAAAATGAAACTTGAGATGACGTCCGTAGCTGCATGTGAAATTGGGACTTAAATATCTTTTCTGATTCCCTATTTCCTTTATTAAAACAGTAGGAAAACTGAGGGGGATCACAGAGAGAAGGGTCTGGTGGGATTTAATTCAGTTCTAAACCAGCAGAGCTACATGTGGCTTCCAGAGGCGAGGGTCTTACCCATGACACCATCTTTGTCCACTATACAATCTCAGAGCAATCCATGTTTGTGCGGGGAAATATACTGCATATGTATTTGTTTGTGTGTGTGTGTGCGTACGCCGGTGCATCTGCATTTGATGCGGCACGTTCCTGACAGATAGATAGCAGAGAAGATAGTGCTTTCTCCTCCAGCTGTGTGTTGGGTGCCCTTGAGTTGAGTGACACTTCAAACGCACCATTAGTGAGGGAGAGGAGAGAGCAAAGACTTCAAAGGAGAGGAGCCACTGATGAGCATCGTGGGCTGGGACTCAGGAGAGAGGGAAGGAGGGAGGGAGGGAAGAGAGAGACGAGGAGAGGGGAAAGAGAGTGGGAGGGATGGAGGGGGGAGAAAGAGAGAGAGAGACAAGAGGAGAGAGCGGGAGGGAGGGGGGTGAGGCCGGATTCATACTTCACCACAAAGTCACTCAATGGAAGGCTTGTTTGGTTCAGTTCCTACTATAGACGTTCGTGAAGTGCATGCACAAGGAGTCTACTTGGGCAATCATATGTTTGTCTAATCACAGGAGAAAGTGGGCGAGGTTTAGGCTGGAAAGAGGCTTAATTACATGTGTATGGTGAGTGTGAGGTGGCGAATCAAAAGGCACAGGAAGGAGTTTGAGACTGGAGGAAGCAAACATCGGCGGTCAAGTGCGTTCTTCAAATCCTGGTAGAACGATAACGCTACTTTACTCTTTGTCCGCCAGCATGCTAGACCCATGTGGAAGGAAGTAGGAAGATTTAATTTTTTTTCTATGATTTTATTTTTTTGCAGGGGAAAATTTTGTCTTCCTACACTTCTAGGTCCTTGGCTAATCACCAGGCTAGTTGCTTGTGGAAGGTGAATGATCCAGTAAGCATTGCATACAATTTTCACAAATGTTGAAAACTGTTTTGAACTGATCAGAAAGACAGATGTTTGGGTTAGGTCCGTCTTATCAGTCCGTTTAACATCATAATTGTATGCAAAAAAATTCATGGCCAAAATGCCTCGTAAGACGTAGAAAAGAAGGAGGGAGAAGGACGAAGTTTGAGAGGAAAGGGACATGTGTGGTGGGAAGGGGGGGAAGAGAGGGAAAACTAGTAAGGAGGGAGAGAAGCTTCATATGGTGAAAGGAGGAAAAGGAGGGAAGGAGAGATAGCGGAGGAAGACAGAAATTGAGAAAATCCCCTGACACCTTCAGCGAGCTGGTTAATCATGAGAGGAGGAGGGGCAGCTGTGCGTAAATAAAGCCTTCATTGTGAGACAAGACGCAGAAACATGCGTGAATACAGCGCTTGCAGTTTGCTTGCACACACACACGCACGCACACACACACACACACACACACACATGCAAACACCATATCACAAACACATGCGCACAAACATGTACAGACACATGTGTAGACATGTGAATCATGAATACGTTGAACGAGAATATCCTGAATAACTATTTCAAGGGGGTGGGGGTGGGTCTAGGTTTTGTGAACATATGACACAAACTTCTTGGACTGTAACTTTGAAAAACATGAAAAATATACGTATTTTTTAAAAGTAGTAGAAGCAGAAGTAATCCTCTACTTGTTTTAAAAGTAACTGTTTTTTCATTATTTCAGTCAGGAATGGAAAGAGTGGGCTGCTGAAATATTCAACTCAACTAGAAGTAGCCTACTGCTGCTGAAATTTTACTTGAGTAGAGGTAAAATTACTGGTGTAAAAATCGACTAAAGTAGAAATAAGAAGTAGCTAATTTAAAATATACGCTGAGTACAAATTACTGAGTTACTTTACTGAGTTAATAATTCATTAATGTCTCTACATTGATGTTTATGTTGCTATTAACTATCCAGCTAGCTAGCACGGCTAGCAAGCTAGCTAGACAACAACGAGGCTAACGCAAACCAATATCATATGAATAGATTTTAACTAAGCTATTATCATGGATAAAACTGAGTTGGATTTGATTTGGTTACAGAGAGTCCACATTTCCTGCAGATGCTTATGCAGGTTTGATGCAGATTTCATTTTGGATTAGCAACTTTCTGATGCAATGCTAATGGGAAACCTCAAATCAAAAAACAGGCTAGCCTACCTTCAAAGTAGAAGTACACAAAAAACCTACTCAATTACAGTAATGTGAGTAAATGTAATTTGTTACATCCACCCTTGCTTTCAAGTAACATAACAGAATACAGTAACATGTGTTTTGTACAGACACAGACAGACACAGAGATAGCCTCGTCTGCAGCATGCAAGGTTGAATCAGATAGCAGGCATTATCAGTGACTACAGTGTGTACGTGTCTTCCCCCCTCCAGGAAGGTTGCTGTCTACCAAGATTGATGAGGACCATTGATACTGCTGAGAACCACAACTCATCCCCTGCCAGCGTCTGTGTGTGTGTGGGTGCGTGTGTGTGTGTGTGTGTGTGTGTGTGTGTTTGTGGGGCTGGTGAGTGACAGAGTACAGGTAACAGAAATATATCAGTATAACTCAAAAAGGTAAATGATCTGATTAATAACCTATAGTTATTCAGGTGTTGGTGAAATGGTGTGTGAAGAGATGGGAGGGAAAACATGAGGGAGAGAGAGAGAGAGAGAGAGAGAGAGAGAGAGAGAGAGAGAGAGATTAGATATGTATATGTGCGTGTGAATGTCTGCTAGAATTTGTCTACACACTAATTCATGCGTTAATCCAAGTGTGTCCACAGTATGTAGGCTATACAGACTGTGTACAATGTGCTTTATATGAGTGTGAGTGTGTGTGTGTCTGTGTATATATTTGTATGCATATAAACTGGATGTCAAAAGTCTACACACCCTTTCAAATTTTGTAGTTTTTATTGCCTTGTGCCTTTTGGATATAGTAACCAGCGAAATCAATGTTTTGTATATTAATTCTTCATTTGCAGGCAGTAATGTATCCCAGAGTTTCCCCTACCACTGAATAGGCGAGGTGGTTCACCTAAAGGAGTTTCCACTGAATCCTTGTAATGTTTTGGCATGAAAGTGGAAACTTAAATATGGTACTAAATATAGGCTAACAGCAGCTTTAATACCAAAATATACCAGTATACGTTTCGGCCATGACACACCCATATTGGCCGAACCCTAGCTAAAATACCATGGTTGTGTGAGTGTGCACCCCCTTTATAATTGGGGATTGTAACTGTGGAAAGATTTAACTAATCACATTCCCAAGCATGAACACAGCTAATTTGTGCATACTTTGGAATTGTCTCAAGGCAATAAAAACTAGAAAATGTGAGAGTGTGTGTAGCCCTTTGACAGCCACTATATGTGCGCCATGGCCCCCTCTCCTCTGCCAGTCTATCCTTCCCAGCAGCAGCTGCCTCCTGTAGTAACTGATCTCTAATCAGCGACAGAAGCGCTCCACACACCCATACTGACACCCGCCACCCATTGTCTCTCAAGTGCCTGCAACAAGATCCCAGATTACCCAAAAAATGGCGAGTCAATAAGGATCTAACTTCTGCCTCTTTATTTCCCATGTGACCGCGGGCCTAATTACGCTGGGTGTTAATCAGCGCTGGAACAAACGTGTGTAATCAGCGAAAACAGACAGGGGTCTTTTGAATGGAGCCCAGGCAGCAACAGGAGAGGAAGCCCTGCTACATCTGCCCCTCGACGCTCTCTCCTTTAACCTTTTTTCTAGCTATGTTCCATACAACTGTCAAGCAAATTTTACTTTTGAAATGTCAAAAAATTAAATGTGAATAGATGCATTTTAACACCTGCGTTAAAGCAAATAAAAAGGGCTCCTAAACGCCAGAAAAACACATCTATAGCAAAAATGGAACGAAGACAGCAAGACAAAAACAAAGAAATGCACTTGGCAATATTCTAATACACCAACTAAAGTCCACACAACCATTACGGGTGCCTTATACATGGGAGCAACAGCAGGTATGACAGTTCAAAACATACAGTAGCCACTTTTGAACCGCTGTGCAATGACACTGAATGATTTGTCGAGCAAATTATGCCGAGCCTACGTCACTATTCATTCAACAAATGCATTTTCCATTGCTATTTATCACAAAATTGCTTTATGGACAAAAACATTTTCTGCTTCCTGGGAGCGTAAAAACTTTTTTGCAACATCGGGGAAACGTAATAAAATTTTGCCATTTCCATTCAGATTTTCTAATTTGATAAATCATAATTCGAATACTTGGATGGAAAGCCAGCATATGTGTCATTTAAGTGGATTGTGGAGCACTTTGTAAACTGTTATTGAGAAAGCGATGAGAGGGGTGTGGGAGGACAAAAAGCTGCGCGGTTGATGATGGAGAGAGTCACTAACGCCACATTCCAGTGAAAAACATGGAAACCCACCTCTGGTGTGACGTCTCGCGGGGCGAAGCCGGTGCCCCCGGTGGTCAGGATGAGGTTGAGTTCCTTCTCATCGCACCAATCCACCAGGGTCTCCTGTTGGCACACACACACACACACACACACACGGTTAGTCATAGATATGGAAATAATCACAATAAACAGATTGCAACAGTACCCTTTTTTAACTGAAATGCATGCTTGTTACCTGAAAAAAAAAAAATTTTTCAGGTAACAAGCTTTTTTATTCCAAAATGGATACATCACATGTTGTTAATGACCTTTTCATTGAGATAGATAGATAGATAGATAGATAGATAGATAGATAGATAGATGCGGTGGTACGTACCTTGATCTCATCTATCTCATCTGGCACTATCTTATAGGCCACGATCATACCTCCCAACCTAAGAAGGGGGAAAAAGAGAGAAATATTAGATCACAAATACAGTCATCCCCATATGAGATTGTAGACAAGATACTGTATTGATCCCCGCAGGGAAATCTTCTTTTCTCTTGCCCCCCCTCCCTCCACAGGGAGGTCAGAGGTCAGGGGTCAGGGTCAGGGTGAACTTGTGATATCATGGGCTCCATCATCTCATCTCCGTCTTTCCCTGTCCCGTCTTTCTCTGTCTCTCTGATCTGTGTGCACAGAGTAATAAAGCGGAAAATGCAAAAAAAAAAAAAAAGGAGAGAGATTCCAGACATGCACCCCAGAGCTTGTCCCTGTGGCGCTTGTCTGACTTACAAAACGTCCTCTGGCCTCCAGCCTCCGGCCTCACCGCCGACAACGCTTTTAAAGAAACCTTTCATTTTCAAAAAAACCCCCACAGGCCTGGGAGGGCAGAGATGGCAGGACTGGAGGATAGATAGAGACACAGGGAATGTAGGGAATGGAGAAGGAGGCGAGAGACATGGAGACAGTAGACAGAGACCGAAAGAGAGGCAGAAAGAGAGCAAGAGACGTAGAGAGATACAGCGAAAAGCGAGGAGAGAGAGAATGCCCTTGAACATCCCCCTCCTGAAAGGATTTTCCAACAGGACGGCCCACTGGAGAGGCAGCGCTGACAAGGACAGAGCTGCTGCTGCTGCTGCTGCTGCTGCTGCTGCTGCTGCTGAACAGCGAGCCACGGCGCCCTCCTGTGGCCAGACCGGGCATCACACCCCAAAAACAACAACCCCGGGCTCAAGGTGAAGGCTCTGCACAGACACCCCTTATGTAACCCTTTTTTTTTTTTTTTTTAAGGAGCGCTATTTTTAGGAGACTACTGCATCATGTTTCCCCCTCCGCGCCAGCCGCTTAACGGCATGATACCCTCCCTCAGACAAAACCGAGGAACTCCACATCAGGGTATCTGCCATTTATCTGCCATTCGGCGGACGCTTTTACCCACAGTGCCTTGCTCTAAATGCCCATTGAGCCACACGGGGAATGGAACCCCCTAACTTGGCAACGTTAAGAGTCCCTTCCCCGCACGATTGAGCGATTCCGCACCCTGGAAATATCATCATGGATTCATAGCCGAATCCATCGTCTCTGCTCGGCTTTTCAACCGAGCAAGAGAGAGAGAGAGAGAGAGAGGGGAGAGAGACACGCTGAGCAAGACAACACCAAATATTGCACCAAGCGTGCATGGAAACGATGCATGAAACTCAGAGGGAAGCTGTCTGGCTCCGCAAAAAAAAGAGGCAGAGAAGTGAGAAAGGATCATTTAAGTAGTACTTTTTCATGAAACGCTGTACATGTAGGATTACTCTGAGCATTCACCAACTCATGCATCCACATAACACATGCACAGCTACACACACACACACACACACACACACACACACACATGCATGTACAGACACACACACCTCCTGCCATTCTTGTGATGGCATGAGTGATTTTTTCTTCTAGATAAGGGGGAAAGTGCTTGGGCATTTCTGTGTGTACGTGTGCATGTATATCAGTGTGTGTGTGTGTTTGTCCATTTATGTGTGTGTGTGTGTGTGTGTGTGTGTGTGTGTGTGTGTGTGTGTGTTACACCTCAGGAGAGTAAAGGAGCTGTCAGGACAAATCACCTCTCTCCCTCTCCCGGGGTTTTTATGCCTCTCTGTTTCAGCCCAAATGAAAATATGCTCAACACAAATAACTAGGGTTCCTTCCCACCGTTTCCTAGGCAACCCCTCCTGTCTGAAGCCTCTAGTTGCTGTGTTGTTCATCGTGAGTGTATGAGAGTGTGCGAGTGTGTTTGTGTGCGCCAGTGAGTGTTTGTGTTTCCTCTCTTTTTTTTTTTTTTTTGCAACGCACTATTGGGGATGCCATTTCTGCGCAAAGGGAGGTATGTGCTGTTGAGTGGACACTTTTGAGTCTGTGCATGTACATGTGTGTGTGTAATATCCTATGGGGCATGAGTGTGTCTGTGTACTCTGTGTGTTTGCATGTAGGTCTCTGTATGTGTGTGTGCATGCGTGTATAGGCATGTGTGTGTATGTGCATGTCTATGTGTATGGATGTGAATGTGTATGTCCGTATGCATAAATGAGTATGCATGTGTATGCAAATGTGCAAATGGTGTATATGTGCATGTGTATGCATGTATGTGTACGTGTATGTATGTCTGTGTGTATGCACATATGTGTATGCATATCTATGTGTGTATGTGTATATATGTGTACATATGTGTGTATGCATGCGTATCTATGTGTCTCTACAGTATATATAGGTATGTGTATGTATTGTATCTACAGTATATGTATATTTGTATGCATCTATATAGGGTATGTATTTGTATGTATACATGCAATGTATATGTGTATCCATGAAGATGTATGCGCATTTATATGTGCATTAATTTGTATATATACACATGTACGTGTATGTATGTGTGTGTATATATGTACAGTATGTGTATTGGAGATGGTGTGCCTTCTACAGACTGTATTTGGGGCAGGTGCACTCTGAATTGAGGGAAGCCTATTAGAGGGGAAAGGGCCTGCAACATTTTAATCTGTAACACCCATCTATGTCTCTTTCCACTGCGGGGGGTTACGACATAAAAAGCTCTTCTTCAAACTGCGGGCCGGAGGTGGTCAGGCCAGAGCGATGGCTCCTTGCTCTATGTGCGGACGGGAAGAGGTGTATGTGTGTGTGTGTGTGTGTGTGTGTGTGTGTGGAGGATGGGGCGGGGGGGGGCATGGCTCTAGTTTTGGCTTGAAAGCCTGGACGCCTCGGCCAAATCTTTCTATGAATAAAAGACGAGCACAAGAGGATAAAGAGAAAGAGAGAGAGAGAGGGAGAGAGTAAAAAGAGTGAGAAAGGGAGGGATAGACTGTCAGGGACACGCTAAGCAGGAGAGAGCAAAAGTGGTGTGCCTGTGTGTGTGCACGCGCGCACTTATGTGTCTGTGTATGTGTGTGACACCTGTGGGCCAGCTGCAGATCTCGGCAGTAGTGGGACACTTCCATGATGAGACCCATCTGCCGTGGTGATTTCATTAATAATACAAGCTCTTTGTACAGGGCACTCAATCTCACACACTCTCTCTCTTACACACACACACACACACACACATATACTGTCCAGGGAGGAGAGAGGAGAGCCTTGGCCATCTCTCCACTCCCAGTAGTAGCGTGGAGTAGAGCGCATTACAGCCGAGTTGTCGGCCGGTCCATATGTGGGAAAGCTCTCAGGGGGTCGGCCTCTCAACATGTCAGCTGACGGAGGGAAGGGATGGAGGGATGGAGGAGGAGGAGGGGGAGGGGGAGGGGACTAGCCCACCTCTTCAAACTCCTACCGTGATGAGAGCTCTGAGTGCTCAGCGAGGGGTTCCACTCCCATGATTCCACTCACAGGCACTAAACAACACACACACACAGCCTCACACACACACACACACACACACACACTTTAACATATTCTGCAGACCATCCCGCCCTACGAGCATTCTATTTACAGAATAAATGTCATCGTGGTTCAGATCTGGCATAGTGCTCACAGTCTCTCTCTCTCTCTCTCTCTCCCATTTCATTTCCCTCAGCTACACTAAATATCAAATAGGCTTCATGTGTTTAATCGGCAAATTTAACATCCCTGGCACTTGAAGAGCAATAACAGAATAAGGCAAAACAAGCACTGCTTGTCAGTATGTGTGTGTGTGTGTGTTTTAATTATTTGCAATGTAAACGACACCTCTGCTCAGCCCTGCAGGTGAAAACCTCCGAGTCAAAAAGACTTTATTGCCACACAAGCCACATATTTGACTGGCGTTTTTTCGGATTTTGTCTTTTTTTTTTTTTTTTCATATCCGGCATTTTTGATGTTCATCTTTTTGGGCTTTTATGTAGCAAAACAGTGATTATCAATATAAGTACATGCACAAATATTAATGTAGATTTTAGGTTTTAATAATAATCATTGGTTGTCAGTTTGGGAAAAAAACTATTAGTATTTTCAATCATTTTTATAAATTAAGATTTTGACCTAAATTATTATTGTAAATATATTATACTTAGTAATAATAGTATTTATTATTGTTATTGGTATTAAATTATTATTATTATATTGTTATTATTATTATTATTAGTAGTAGCAGCAGTAATAGTAGCAGTAGTAGTATTTATGAATGTTTTCAAGAAAGTTGATCCAAGTAAAGTAATTAGTAAAGTTATTAATACAGCTATTCTTCTTCTTCTTCTTCTAGTCCTTATAGATGCTGGATCTCTACCAGTCCAGGTGTTGTGTGTGTGTGTGTGTGTGTGTGTGTGTGTGTGTGTGTGTGTCCGTTCCCTGTCTGTCTCCACTGTGAAATGAAGCTACTGTCACCCATCTGATTGACTTCCAGCTATTCTTAGCCGTGACAATTTGTAAAATTGACAAAGGATGTTACAACACAAGTCGCTGGAGGGCAGAGACACGGTGTGGGCTCAACCGCCCGGGAGGAGGCTAACTCAACCTCCAACACACACACACACACACAGACACACACACACACACACACACATCTCACATGCACAAATATGTGAATGCAAACAAAAACACTTGCCCACACAGAGACAAACACACACAGCTCACATGTAGCACAAAAAATACAAAGACACAGACAGAAAAAAGACACACACACACACACACACACACGCACACACGCACGCACATACGCACACACACACACAAGGACACCCACATCATGTATACCTACATCCACCTCTGCCTCCTGTGTGTGCCCTTGAGTCTGGGTATCATTTGTCTGACCACCCTCTGTCTTCTCTCTCTCTCTCTCTTTCTCTCTCTCTCTCTCTCTCTCTCTCTCTCTCTCTCTCTCTCTCTCTCTCTTTTGCCACATATCATTTTTCTCTGCATCTGACACACCTCTGGATGCTCCTGGATGCCAAACTGGGCAGATGGATCGAGTGCGCGCGCGTACGTGTGTGTGTGTATATGCCTGAGAGACGCTGTGATTATAGTTTCTGTTGTGTGTCCTGCTGTGGCCCAAGCTCCCTCCCTCTCTCTCTCTCTCTCTCTGTGTCCCTCGGTGTCTCTGTCTATGTCTCTCTGTCACAGCGGCGGTGGCACATTGAGGGCACGGCGTACTGGCTGGTCAACCTGACGGAGCCAGTGACTCGTGGTGTGGCGTGGATTAACATGGCGCGGAGGAGCTCGGGCCGGGGGAGGTCAGCTGGAGCCTGTCTGCAGCAGCCACCGTCACCGCGACACAGCAGGGCCGACAGAAACACTAACACCGACTGTCTGTCCGCATGTCGGCTTCTAATGTGGAACAGCACCCTGTTCAGTCCAACCTTGCCCCCCCTCAGCTCAGCGGTAGTACAACATCGCCTTGCCCTGCCCATAGAACCCCTAACTGTGAGTTCACACTGTGAGCAACATGATCAACAAGTCACTGCACGTCCATTCATTTCCTATAGAGCTGAATGACCAGGGAAACTCGCCTATGTGTGGACACTCAACAAGCTGGTTGGCCGAGAAAAGTCGGCCACAGCTGTACTTTTCAGCAGCCGTCAACAGCCAATCAGATTTCTGCGCTTCCTTGTTTAGCTACCAATGTGACTTAGTTTCATGGAAAATGCAAAATGGACCATCGAAAGCTTCCCAGTTCTCTTTTATTAACTTTTGCTAACTTTTATTTGAAAGACTACAGGAATAAACGTCTCAAAAATGATGCTTAGAGAACGGTTGCATCCATCTTTAGGGTCGATGGTAAGCTCTGAAGTCATTTTATTGAGTTTTTTCTGTTTATTTTCTGTTTTATTTTAATGCTGCCTAATTAGCGCTTGCTAGCTAGCTATGCTAACTCATCAGAACAATGCAAGGCAATACCGAAACAGCTAAAAAATACATGATTGAAGTGCATAAACATACACAAAACAATAAGAAACAGCTCTCCATTCATGAAATGGATCTGTTGTCACTTGCGTTCTCTGTCTAGCGCACATGACATGGCATGAGCCTCCTCACACTCTCTCTCTCTCTCTCTCTCTCACACACACACACACACACACACACACACACACACACACACACACATCATACACACATTACACATCAGCCTCACACATGAACATCATACAGTAAAGGACATGACAAGCATGGATGAGTCCAGGGTCCCACAGCAGGGGGCTGGTGACACTCCAGTGGTATTGACTGGTGTGATACTGCGACAAGGTAGCAGGGTAACACCAGGAAATCAATGGCAGTGTAGAGAATGACTCGGATGTCTGGCGGGCCGTGTCTGAGGCTGCATCAGGGTCAGGGCCAGATTCACTATATCAATAAATGGTTTACCCGTCTTTTTATTACCAATACACCATTGATCAACTCCTCATATAAAATTTGACAGCCTAAACACCCAACTGTTTTTGACTGTTTTTGTAGTTACAAGGAATATATGAACATAAGACTCATTGACTCTCTAGTGGGCCTATTCTTTTTTTACGACTAGAGCAACTGAAACCCACGTGACCACCGCCTCTGTTCTCTTTGCCACAAATAGGCCAAATGAGTATCTAGGAAGCCTGACACTGCACACTTTGAGGGTGCTGAAAAGGTGCAAAAAGAACATTTTAAAGCAATTAGTACAAGGAGGTGGTTTTTCTTTTTGTTTATTTCTAAGATTTTTGTCTTTGTGGACATACACCTCCCATTCATTTCTGATGTTTTCCTGTTTTTTTGGTGCTCTTTTGTCCCTGATCACATCCTTGTTAACAGAAACAATCCTTCAATTCGCTTCCTTTAGCTTCTTCGAATAAACGACGACGTCTTGCAGCTACCAACAGTCGTCCTTACCCATCGGAGAATGCTGCAGCTCTTTTGTTGTTGCCATGCATGCTGGGAATTTCTCTCCATAGGGCGACACCGAGCCCCCGACATGTTGTGTGCAAGGGATATTTTTAGTTGGTTAGTTACACTCATGCACAAGAAAGAAGGCTCCCGCTCGCACACACGCACACACACACACACACGCAGTGTGCCTCTGCATCTTTTTTTTGTGCTGTTGGTGTGCGTTTCGGTCAAAGGACCTCGCTTGAGACTAAACACTGTATGCATGAAGGTGCAGCGTTACCTAATGTTTTCTTTCATTGCATTGTCTAGAAAAGGCCGGTACTCACAGGGAGGGATCATGGACGAGATCTTTGAGGTTGATGCCACTGCGGTCCTCTGCAAGGTTCCGAAAACAGCTGTCACTCACTGGAGGGAGAGAGAGAGAGAGAGAGAGAGAGAGAGAAATTAGTACACTAAGCTAACACCATAAGCTATCTAAAATTAAATACGTGAAGGGTTTCACTCCAAAATGCTGTCTCATAAATGTTAGTAATTGGTAGGCAAAGGTTTCATAATATCCAACAACTTATGTTTTTTCCTGCCAAATGAGTTTTACTTTCATGCCAGCCATCGCTTTGGTGAGTAGGCGTCAATTTTTTCTAATTTTGGAGAAGAAAGTGAGACCGTTTTCATAAACTTTTCATAGCCGCAACCAGTTTCTAAAAACAGTGTCTGTTCGCTTTAGTCACATGGCCGCCATGTTTGATTTGGGAAACCTTACCTGGAAGACAGTTAAGCAGATGGAAAGAAAGCCAAACTCAACACATCTTTGGATAAAAAAAAAAAAAATATACAGCAAAATTTGTGGAGAGATGAGCAGAGCTGGAGGCCAAATTAAACAAGAAAGTCCAAATGAAAGGCTACAGCAACTGGATTAAAGGTGATGTTCCATGGTCCATAACGTTAGCTAATGTTAGCAGTCAGCTACTTCATGTTGTCATGTTGTTTCAGGTCAAATTGTGTAAGTTGTAACTATTTTCAACAGTTTAACAGCTATAGCCATGTAATGCTATTGTGTTACCTAGCAGACACAGCTAGCATAAACAATTTAACTGTCTAAGAAAGGCCACTAAGGATATGAAGCATAAAGTTAGTGTAATGCTAATACTAACGATAGAGGCCTAAATTCTGACAATAAGAATTAGACTTCTACTAAACCTGTAGAAGGCATTTTTGCACATTAATGGCCCCAAACAGACGCAAGAGGCAACTGTTTTACTTTTGAGAACTTCCAATACCCACAAATCATGGAGTTCAATGTGAGTAAACTGATGTATTTTTATATAAACTCTCTTGCCTAGTACAGCTTTAACAATCTGACTGCTACATTGTCTTCTGCATCATGTTCCCCACCCCGAGTGCGATGACGCAAATCAAATATGGCCGCCATGTGAATAAAAATACTGACCCCACCCCTCACCCCACCACCTCCACCATACACACTTTCTGATCACACTGAGCTGATGTGAAGCCACACCTTCACCGTCTCCAACCTCTCCCTTATAAAAACCCCCCCCCCCCCCCACACACACACACACACACACACACACCCACCCCCCACCCCTCCGACTGCAGAGCAGGTGCGAGCCACATGAGTCATCACCGTGATCACAGACGGATAGAGTGACGGATAGAGCGAGACAGGGAGGAAGACGAAGAGACGGAGGGAGGGAAAAAGAAAAGAAAAGAAATGAAAAAAAAAAAAACAAAGCGAGAGGAGACTGAGAGAGAAAGAGACAGACGAGGAAAGGGACAAGGTGTTTCGTGATCTGACGGGGGGGGGGGGGGGGGGGGGCAAACGTGGACGCAACGCGCTCGCGTCCAAAAATAGACGCGAAAACGAAGCACCGGCAGGGGTGATGGTGATGGTGGAGGTGGCGGCGGCGGTGATGGGGATTGGATCCAAAAAAAAAAGTTGATGCGCTAGTTGTAGACAAGACTGGAAATGTCATGATGTTACTCCAATGAAGTGCCATGATCCATGAACGAGAGGAGGAGGGGCGGAGGGGGGAGGAGGAGGAGGAGGAGGAGGAGGAGGAGGAGGGGGAGGGGGAGTGGAAGGGTGAAGCCAAAATGGTGTAAAAAAAAAAAAAAAAAACGGTAGATGGAAGGGAAAGGGGGGGAACGTAGGGGAAGAGAGCGAGAGAGGGATGAAGGATGAGGGAGGGAAAATAGAGAGGAAAGGGAGGTGAGGGAGGCGGAGAAGAGGGAAGCGAGGGGGGGTGGAAAGAGAGAAAGGGATGAGGGATGAGTGAGGGAAGGATTTTTTAAAGGGGTGTGTGTGTGTGTGTGTGTGTGTGTGTGTGTGTGTGTGAGGAGAATAGGATTGCCGGTGGGGCAGTGCTGTGGAGACAGAGGTAAACAGAGAGTGCAGGACGTTGCTCTGGGCTCTGGCAAATAAATGGGAGAGTGCTGACATTTGCACACCGAGCCAGCTGAGAAAGAGAGGGAGAAATAGAGAGAGAGAGCGAGAGAGAGAGAAAGACGGAGGGAGGGGAGAAGGAGAGAGGGAGAGGTGGAGGGAAGAGAGAAAAAGGGGGGAGCAGGCACGTGGAATACACACTACCCTGGCTTAAGAGGGGCAATGCTGCATAAGTGCGTGTATGTGTGTGTGTGTGTGTGTGAAGAGGGAACTTCCTTCAAGACTGCAGTATTCCTTACAAACACACACACACACACACACACGTACACACACACACACACAGCCCTCCTCAGTCTTTCTCTCCCAGCTACCCCTTGATCTAAAAATAGCCGTTCCACTCTCCTACAAGAGGCAGCAACCATTCTGAACCAATCAACACGCTCTGTCAAAGGCATCGGCACCCACAACCCCTCCATGTGTGTGTGCGTGCGTGCACGTGTGTGTGTGTGTGTGCGTGCATGTGTGTAACAAGGGGAACTCCTGACTAAAGGTAATAAAACTGCGCCCCCCCCCCCCCCCCCTTCCTCCCCTTCCTCTCTTCCCCTCACCGTTTTTTGGAGGAAGAGGTGGGAGAAAGCGTTCCCTTCTAGAAAACGATAGCACGGAAAAAGAAATAGAGAGAGACAGGGAGGGAGAAAGGGAGAAACAAAAAAAAAAAGAGAGAGTGTAAGAGTCAGAGAGAGAGAGAGAGAGGGAGAGAGAGAGAGAGGGAGATCTGGCTGCAGTTGAAACAGGCTTCAAAGGAATATTAATGTGATCCTGTGCAGGAGCTGAAGACAGGGGAAGAGAAGGGGGAAGAGAGAGAGAGAGAGAGGGAACCGAGAGGGAGGGAGGGAGGGAGGAGGGGGGGGAAGAGTGAGAGGGAGGGGAGGGGAAAACGGTGCGCAAGTATTCATGACGCTGCCCCCCCTCTTTCCCCCCCTTCCCCCCCTAGCTCCGCCCATGCACCTTTCCCCAGGTAAATCTGCCGCTTAAAGCGGATGGGAGCTGCTCGCACTCTTAAACCCAGCGTCCCGTCCACTCCACCACCCCCCCCCCCCCCACCCACCCCCGCCCCACCCCCCATCCTCCAGAGGGCGCTACTCCCCACGGCACGTACAGTAGGCGGCATACTAAAGGTCAATCCTTCTACATGGCTGGACAAACACTAGGGGACTGACAGACAGACAGACAGCGACAACCAGACAGACGGTTGCTGGAGATGAGACAGGTTCTTCTTCTGTGATCATTTTCATATTTGACTTTCCTAGTACACAGTGCAGCCAAGTCTGTGCTTGTGGCTGCACACACACTTGCTTGAATGTGCCTTATTTGTTTCTGAACAGGCCAGGACGTTTTTTCGATTCCGTCTGTCTGCAGCCTATCTGCCTCCATCAGCTTCTATTTGCCTGTGCTAAATTTAGCATCTTTTATGATATCTCTCGCTATATATATGTCTGAAACCACACCATATGTATCCATATATGGGCATCTGCGTAATTTCACACGTTTTTCAATTTTATGTCTATTTGCTGGTATCTCTGCCTGTATTGACTCCTATCATCTCATATTTGCCTCCACCTGTGAGTGTGTGTGTGTATGTGTGTGTGTGTGTGTGTATGTGTGGATGTCCCCAGGCTGTAGGAGTGGGAGGAGAGCAGGAGGCCTGTGCTTTAGAAGCATTACGCAGGGCAGAACCACGCACACATGGGATCTAGATGTGTAGAGCACAAACACACACACACACACACACACACACTTAAAGGGTTAATCACTGAGCCACAACAGATCAGGGGAGACCAGTACACGAGGGAAGAGATGAAGAGATGACAGAAGAGAAGGGAAGAAAGCGACTGACGAGAGAGAGAGAGAGCAAAAAATCTCAATATATAGAGCGTAAAAGAATGGAAAGAGTGGCACAAGGGAATATTGCCTAATAGGGGAGAAAAGAGGAAGAGAGACTGAGAAAAGTAGACATAGCAAAAAGATAAAATGATTATGAAGCTCTGTCTCTCCCTCCCTCGCTCTTGTCTGGAGGTGATGTGCTGATCACAGTGCAGAACCAGCGGCCATGTCTGTAATACAGCTAGCAGGCTGGTGCTGCCTGTCTGTGATACAGGTAGCTAGGTTAGCTAGCAGGCTAGCTGCTGTCTGTCTGTCATATAGCCAGGTTAGCTTGGAGGCTAAGCACTGTCTGTCTAGCTAACAGTCTAGTTGTCTATCTGTGATGCAGGTAGTTAGGTTAGCTAGCATACTAGTGTTTCCCGCAGGTTGTCAGTTTAGTTTTACAGCGTTTCATTTACTAAGCCCTGTAACTCATATTTATTCAAGCACAAGTCTCTCAATCCAGTATACGCTAATGACATTGCAACATTAGCTGACTATTATACTTCCATCTGAATGTTGAGGCTGTTTCAGTTTGCGTCAGGACAGACACACCGTGACTCCAAGGAGCACAGATGCACTGGATTACTTCATAGGTGCAATGAATTATGGTCCTTGTAGTCCTTGTAGTATGGTCCTTTTAATTATGGTTCTTGTAGTCCTTGTAGTATGGTCCTTTTAATTATGGTCCTTGTAGTGCGTGTAACTATGCATAGTAACACGCACTACAAGGACCATATATTACTACACCACTACTTACCACTACATTTGGCGGTTGGCTGCATTAAATCTTGATTTTTTTAAAACTACTTTGCCGATAACCGCCAGCTTCATGCACCCAAAACAAAAATTGACTTGGCAGGCCGCCCAAATATTAACATTGCATGGGAAACACTGGACTAGGTGCTGTCTATCTGTGATACAGGCAGTTAGGTTAATAAGCAGGCAAGGTGCTACCTATCTGTGATGCAGGTAGTTAGGTTAGCAAGCAGGCTAGGTGCTGTCTATCTGTGACACAAGTAGCTAAGTTAGCTAGCAGCCAAGGTGCTGACTGCCAGTGTGTGATATAGTAGCTTGGTTAGCTAGCAGGCTATGTGCTGTCTGTCTGTCAGCCAGTGGCAGAAGGGATTCATAAACTGCTACTATGTTCCACTCAATCATTTCCAGGACATAAAGCAGTCAGCACTCATTATCTCCCTGGGATCCCACGCTAATGGGGTTTCCCTTATAGCAGGTCCTTACACACGTGCACGCACGCACACAGCTTACGTGCACGGTGTGCCTGTGTATGCATTCACACACATTCATACACAAATGTCACTCAACAAACATACATGCTCACACACTCTCTTAAAGGGTAGTAATGCATGAACACACACGCGCGCACACACACACACCCTGGGACACCTCGCCTTGGATCAGCAATTTGACACAACTTCTGCTACAAATCATAGTGCTAGACAGTGCTCCTACAGTAGCTAGTGCCAATGTCTGCTTCCAGTCCAATTATGACAGTGCTTATCTATCATTATGGCACTGTAGCCTGCTGCTCTTAAAAGAGGCATACAGAAGTCTAGCTGTCTTGAGTGTTTTGGATATTATGTGGGACTCTATTCAACAAATTAATGTCCATTTCCCTAAAATCACCAACTATGCATTAATATGTTTCGAAAAGCTTTGCCAGTTAGACTGTAAATCATACTGACCAAATGGTGTGCAATTTATTTTGTCCAAAAATTGATCAGTACATCATGAAATGAGCAGGGAAATTTGCAAATCAACCAGTGGGGGGACAGCAGAGTCTCTCTGCCTTCGTCTGAGCAGCCCACTTGGCATCTCCATTGTTTCCTGTTCTTTATCTGCTAACAGCGGTGCCAATGGCCCTCCAGCCCTGGAGAAGCTACTATGGAGGTCAAACACTGGATTGGGCTGACATCTGCTGGTGGGAGGGACAACACCTCTGCACACCAATAAGCCTCGACCAAAGTGACATCACCGCCTCCTGTCTCACATTTTACTGGCTTGTTCTGTGTCAAATGGAAACACTGGGCCCCAGGCCTGGGATTAAATGGGCTTAATGATGAATAGAGGTATGGATCCGCCTCCAGATTGTAATGGGGTGGGGTAGACATCTGACTAGGGGGCTTTCGCTGCTACAACCCCCTCCCAGCCAGGAGGAGAGGAGAGGAGAGGAGAGGAGAGGAGAGGAGAGGAGAGGAGAGAGAAGCAGTGGTGCACAAATACCAGCGTCTTAATTCCATGGCAGGGTAAATTTCCAAATTAATAAAGGCTTCACGGTGCTGGGTAAAATATAGTAACAGCAATAACAGCAGATAACCTAATCTAATATAAGCCCACCGTATCTTAGCAACCTTGTTAATTCTGAGAGGAGCAGTGGGGTAAGCAGCAGGAGCACAGCATCCATCATCAAAGACACACCCAGCAGCAACACACACACACACACACACACCAATTACTCACAAACTCTCAAACCCACGACACCACGCACGCGCACATGCTATCTTACCATCAGCCACTATCTCAATCACACTGTGATGCAGATGAATGCATACACATGTGCAGAGCTACACACACACATGCACATACACTCAGATCCTCAGGCTTACTGTAAGCAGCCGGGAGAATGGAGGGGGTGTGGAGCGGAACAATGGGATCCTAATCGTCGGGCTGCATTTCAAAGCCTCTCCCCTCTACAACACTGTTTCTAGATAAGATTTGAAAACGCTATTTATATCCGGGGGGAAAGGAGCCAACCAGCGGCTTGATTTTCATTTATTTGAAGTCAGATCTAAATTGGGGTGGAGTTACATAATGCAAGGAGTGCGACACTCCACCTGCTACTGCCGAGCCAGCCAGCGAAGAACGCCACGGAGGAAACAGCCCAAAAAATGCACCGGGCCCACGCTAATACTGCAGCTAATAATTACGCTATCGGCTTAATAGCCATCGCTTCCTACACCAAAGGAGCCCGGCTCATCCGTGTGGGTACAGCAGTGGGCCGATCCGCATCTCAAATCCAAGCCTACTCCAGCGTAGCCAGGCCAAAATCCGGCGTCCAAGCTGAGCCAAGGACAAAACAACACAGCACAACATGGCCCATTCCCCCCACGCACCAGATGTGCGGAAAAAAAAGGGAGGGAGAGAGAGAGAGAGACAGCGCCGCTCTTCACAGCTGTGTCCCGGGCAGGCAGGGCCCATCCCTGGACCCCCGTCTCTCCCTCCCTTCCTCCCTCCCTCCCCGGAGAGGCAGCTCCATCCCGGGCTGGGCGAAAGGAGGAGGATAGGGGCTTGGGTGGAGGTGTGGAGGGAGGGTGGGGTGGGGTGCGTGTGTGTGTGTGTGTGTGTGTGTGTGTGGGGGGGGGGGGCTGGAGCCTAAAGCCCAGGCAGGCAACCCTGACAGGATTAACAGACCAATTCACGCTGGAGGAGAGGAGAGAGGGGAGAGAGGGGAGTAGATGTGGGAATACTCCGAAAGCAGGGAGGGAAGGAGGGAGGGAGGGAGGGCGGAGGAAGAGAGCAGGGTAGGAGAGAGAATCGTAAGATAGATGGGGAGGGGAGAGGAAAGAGGAAAGCTGGGAGAGGGAGGAGGGAGATCCAGAGAAATCAAGGGGAGATTGGGGCAGATGAGAGTGAGAGGGAGGGAGGAGGGACAGAGGGGGGTAAGATGAAGGAGAGAAGAGAGGAGGGAGATGAGAGGAGCGGAGGTGGGGAATGAGCAGTGCAGCACCATGGAGAGCGACCGGGCCAGAGAGAGTTCAACTGAGCACCGAGCAGCACCTCCCTCTCTTCTGGCATACAGATACACACATGGGACGTCCAGGTACCTGCAGAGTACTTACTACACTACACTACTTCCAGTCTCTCTCTAGCATCACAAAATGATTCTTTCTAACCCTTTTTTTTTTAACAAAGTATGTCCCCCACTAGTGTGTTTTTCATATATATCTATATGGAGTTCAGCTGAGTACTGAGCATCAGAACAAAGAGGGGAGAAAAGAAAGAAGGGGGGTAGAGAGAGCAATATTGAGAGTGTGAGAGAGAGAGGGAAGGAGAGAGGAGGTCAAATTGGAAAGCAAAGAGTTTTAGAAGAGCGCAGGTAAAGGTGTAAAAGGTGTGAAAGTGCAACTTGTAAGAAAGGTTAAGATACACACACACACGGACACACGCACATAGACCCTTGATAGGCCTTAGGATGCACATTGGGGGAATGTAGCAACATCACGGTGTGTATGTGACAGAGAAAGTTAGCGAGATTCAGAAAGAGAGAGAGAGATTGTGCTGACCCTCAGTGTTCACCCCGGCTCCAGAGGCCCTGCTCCCCCTGTCAGTCTCCACTGGGATAAATAAAACATGAGAGAGGCAGAGCCCCAACACCAGGGCACTTAGTCAGCACCCTGGCACACACACACACTATCACCAAAACACACACACACACACAATCAACAGGCAATCACCAAACCCTTACACCAATAACCCGGAAACACATATTTCAAATGTGCCGTTTTCCACCTGTGCAGGATATGAAAAAACGTCTTCTTCTTCTTCTTCTTCCTTAATGCAGTCCATGTCTAAAAACAATCCTCCGTCGGCTCTTAGTAATCTGCCTCTCTCAGTCACTCCTCACACTCTGTGTAGCACTCACCTGAACCTTTCTGTTTCATCCAAATATCAGTGAGAAGCCCGAGACTGCAGCACCCTACTGCCTGCAGCTCTCCACAAAGGCCTCTCTTATTGATGTTTTATTAACACGGCCATAAATATTGAAAAGACACTTACTAATGAAGCCACGGAGAAAAGTTGCAGAGACAATTTACAGCGCAAGGGAACGCAGGGACCTTGAACGTGGCACCCCCCCTCCCTCTCTCCCTTTTCTCCTTTCCTATTCCTTCATCTCCCTTCCCACCCCATGACCAGAATGCCCACCGATACCCCCCCCCCCCCCACACACACACACCAACCTTCCCCTTCAACATTTCCCATCTTCCTCCCTCTCTCTGTCTTTTCCGTCTTCGCCGAGATCAATGGATTGGAGGGGCTTGACGATCCGCCACACCCCTCGTGAATATTAATCATAAATCACGGGCTTTAACTATAATGAGGCCTGTTTCTAATGACAACAGCCGTGATGAATGTGTCTGTGCCTCCGCGTGGTATTATCATATAGCCCGGCAGGAGTGTGTGTGTGTGTGTGTGTGTGTGTGTGAGGGTGGGGGAGAGTGAGGTATCGCAGCTCTTTTCCCGTGTAGCATGACATTTCGATGGCGGAGAGCCCACGGCTAGTCAGCTCTCCCTGGCATTTCCAACAGCTGTTTACACACACACGCACACACACACACACACACACGCACGCACATACACTAAATGTGCAGTGTGTGTGTATCTCTGGGCACATGAGTGTGTAACATGTATATGCAATGCATGAGTGAAGCCATTTATCTAGGCATAGTTTCCTTAAAAAGCCATGCTAGATGTAATTTGAAGTATTTCTGAGCAAGGATAAATAAAAAACAAAGAGGTTGCATTTGACTTTAACTGCACACAATGTAGAAGAATAGGCACTAGGTGGTGAATTTGAAAGAATCCAGGATTACAAATGCACTGACTACATGATGCCCTGTTACCTTTCTATGCATATCTTAATTGTCTGGTTCTAATGATGCTACAGTTTTCACTATAGACCCACATGGGACATCTGGATATAGATAACTTGCTGGCAATTACAAAAATTCTCACCAGTTTATAGTCAGGTGCCAGCGCAGAAACCCAGATATGTTAAATTCGACATGGCTAATATCGTGCCAAAAATACAAAAAACTAAAACTAAAAAATAGATGAGTGTGCACCCCACTGGCGTATTCTTTCCTGTTTCCCCCCCACTTAGCCCCGTCTCTCTGTGTGTATCTATGGCTGCTCCATTAGCGAGCCCAGGTACCATTCTCTTGTTAGAAGCCGAAACGGGCTTTTGAGAGCAGCTCTATTGATTTCAATAGAAATGTGCTTACACCGGCATCAATATAGCCGCACATTTCTGATACCTCCCCTGTTAGCAGCTTCCCTCCTCTCCCCTTCTTCCTCCACATCCCTTCGTCTCTCCCCCTCCCGCCCCTCTACTCCTCCATCCTTCTAGGCTGCTGATGCAGGGAAACCCGAGGGCTGCACCAGTACCGCCGCGATTTAGCTACACGCAGTCCAGTTTGAATCCACGGACAAGCTGTGAGAATCTGGATGGGGGGGGAACGCTCTCAGCTCATTCGTTTCACTTCATTCAATATGACTGGAGACGCGAGGGTAGGAGAGCGGACGGGCTCGGAAATGGATGGCTATTGGCTAGCATTAGCAAAGGGGCTCTTTATCTGTTGGCTTTTAGGGCTTGTAGTGAAATGCATGCGTTGAGGCCTAATCAGATCAGGTATTGATTGGACTTCATAGAGGAGGCTTAATGTGCTCCCTGCTCCTCTGTGATCTCTCACGCAGGGGGAAGGAGGAAGGGGGGGGGGGGGGGGGGGAGGTGGGAGAGGGAGGGATAGGGAGAGGTCGAGGTTTTACGGTGTGGTTGTGGCCAGGCTTAGGGGTCAAGGTTAGGCTGGCAGATGGTCATTCAGAATCAATGGCAGGTTTCCAATCAGAGCTAAGGGTCAAACTCACGCAGTCCGGGGGAATCATTTTGACGGGGCAAAGCAAACTCCACGTCCACCACCCTAACCCCGGTCGGGACAGACACGTCTCAAGAGGTGCAGCTGTCAAGCCGATTTCCGAGGCGGGAGACGCGACCATATTGTAAGTGACACATTGTTCACTAAGTGGAAAGTTAATCTAAACTGCATCTCTGCGGCGTTTGGGGGCGAGAGAGGGTCCCCATGTGGCGACGATGGCAGCCTCATCATCGTCTGGTCCACCGGCTGCCCTCCCTGTGACCAGCCCCCACTCCCTGCCCACAAATCCCATTTCATGCCAGCCACGCTTCTGAAAAGGCAAAACAAAAGCCTGATCAGCACAGCTGCGGCTTTAGCGCATTGTGCCGACAATCATCGTGAAATCAGTGGAACAAAGCAAAGCGGAACTCTGCAGCACCCAAAACTATGCAGCAGCACGCTAGGCAACATTATGCTAATGGTACGTCCGGCTGTGGCTTCGCAGAGGAGGGGGAACTTCCTGTTACCGCACGCTGAAGGTCAGCGACGATACCTTCTTTACGCAGACATGGAAGAATAATATCTTTGCAACACTCAGTACAATATTGTCATGTCAAAAGAGCTGATTGAGTGCAGCAGAACTGGATTTGCCTCAGTGCAGCACATGCTAAAAACACACAAACAGCCTGCTATTAAGTCCCGAGTACAATCCAGTGACATACTTACAGAGTCCAGAGTAAAATAAATTAAATGCACATCTTAGTCCATTACACCCCAAAAAATGCAAAGAGTGTGGGCTTGCTGAGAGGAGAAATGGCCTGTTGGAGGAAGGAGTTCTAGGTTGCACCACGGTAATGTTTTCTGCAGCACATACTGAGAAAGATGAACCTAAAAGCAGCAAACACATAGAGGAAATGAACTCCTATGGATTAAAGTTACAACCAACATGCTTCACATGCTGCCAGTGCTTGTTGATGTGTTTGTTAATGCGTGAGTGGGTAGGTGGTAATGTGTGTGTGTGTGTGTGTGTGTGTGTGTGTGTGTGTGTGTGTGTATGTGTACCACTCGATTCCCCTTATTTCCCAGGATGCAGAGTTTCACATGCCCACACACACACACACACACACACACACACTCACACACACACACACACACACACACACACACAGGGAGTGCCCCGGGCCCAGCTGTACTAATGAAGCAGCCTGTAAGCAGCTACCTTCATTACATTCAATCCTCTGGACAGTGTCAGCAATTACATTGCAGCTTCCCACTGTCAGACAGAGCACACACACACACACACACACATACACACACACACACAGAGTAGGAAACTTGTCCTTCTTCTCAAGGCTAGTGCTAGCTGAGGCTGAATGTCGGGAGGAGTTCCTGCTCTTCTTCTTCTTCTTCTTCAGTGGTGGCTCAGGCTCGGCTGTTTAAAACCCAAACCTCCAGACGCATCTACCTCAGGCCCACCACCACAACAACAGCACAGCCTCTGTGACGTCTCTCTCTCTGCCTGCCCGGGTCCCCCACACGCCCCGTATGGGGAGCTAGAGGAGACTGGAGATCCAGAGGGGATTTCCCCCCCCCCCCTACAGTGCTTCACTTGCCATATTTCACACATCTCTTCACATATCCCACTGAGACACACATACAAGTACAACCAAGAGTGGAGCCCCTGGAGGAGTTCATTGTCCTGCTCAAGGATTACTTTGACTGGGAATCGAACCTGTGATCTTCTGGTTGTGGGACGGACTCTCTAATCACCAGGATACAATGAAAGAAGGTGCAATGAAGAAGAAGAGGATGAGGCGATGAAGAGGAACAGAGCAAAGTGAGTTGGAAAACTCCCTTTCAAAGATACATAGTCACACTCATGCTGAGATTGGAACACCAGCAGTCATGCTCCTTGTAAGATCATAAATGATGCAAAAGGGCAACAAAGCCGGCGAGCCATGTCAAGTCATGTCAATCACATCGGTTCTTGTGTGTGTGTGTGTGTGTGTGTGTGTGTGCGCGCGTGTGGGTGTGGGTGTCTATTAACATTTGATTCCCAGGTGCCATGATCTGAAAGGGTTTCGTGGTAGCGGGTGGCGAGACACGGGAAAGGCATGACGCTGAATAATGGAGGAGGAGAATGGGAGAACACCTTGACCACACACACACACACACACACACACACCGGGGGCCGGGGTCGGCCATCAAACACACCTCGTTAGGGAGAAGCTGCCCTCCTCCATTATTCACACGTACATGCTCCGCTCTTACCGCTCGCTCTGCCGGGGAGATGGAGGGAGGCGAGCGCAGACAGACAGCAAAGGTAAAAAAGTGAGAGGTGGACCGAGAGAGAGAGAGAGAGAGAGGGAGAGAGAGAGAGAGAGAGGGAGAGAGAGGTGAGGAGACAGGGACAAAAATAGCGAGCGAGAAAAAGGGAGATGGTACGAGATAAAATGTGATATATGGGTGGGATAGGGAGAGGGAAGGCGTTATATTTATCTCTCAAGACCCACATCCTCCACCGCTCATCAAACATGATTTCGAATTATCATTGATATGGCATTGATTAGCGAAATTGATGTAAATATAAATGTGTGAGCAAGCCAATGACTGACATAATTACTGTCAATATTCTGAATTATGCATGCAATCGCTCATTTGATAGCAACGGTAAATACTGCAGGAAAAAGCTGTATATTTCACTTGAGGTAAGAATTCAACCAAAAAACACATCATTGGAAATAACTATTAAAACAGAATCCTTTTGGACAACACTTGTTCTCTTTTGTTAAATACAAAAAAATACCCTCTCTCTCTTCAATGTGCAACCTTTCCATTTGGTGATCCAGAAACAGACAGAAACATTTCTCCCCCAATTCAGAGAGGATGGTGGTTCCTGGAAGCGCGTGTCACGCACATCGATCAGCGCGTCGCACCTCGACGCGGCCGCTCCTGTGGCCTTCTGGAAGGGAAGGAGGGAGGGAAGGAGGGAGGGAGGGAGGGAGGGAGCGGGTCTGGACAAGTGACAAGCCAATGGACACCCTGGCAGCGTGTCAAGCAGGAGAGGAAGGGCCGTTGCCAAGGGTGACAGCCAGAAGTCACACGGCGCTACACCTCTCCTCCCAGCGCTGCTATTCTAGACACTCTGGCTTGTTCTTCGGACTTGTGACTGGGTGCCACTACCTACCAGCCTGGGATCCTCAAGTGTTCACATTGGGTGTTAAAATGGAATGGGAAATGTATCGTAATATTTTGCAATCGTGAGGAAAAAAAATCACTACACTTATTGTGCAATTCATGTACTTGCCATGAGTTCACTTTGACTTTGCCTCTCTTTCTTTGCCTAGTGTTCGCCTTCCCACTTCCCCTTTAACCCCCCCCCCACACACACACACACACATCCCCCCTCTCTCTCTTTCTCTCTTTGGCAAACAAAAACAAATGTCGAAAATACTGCAAAACAGACTGATGTTGACACAAATGAGGTTCGCTGCCTCTTCTTCCAGCGAGGCAGATTTAATAGCCGCTGCACTACATGGAAGATCTGAGCAGCACTGCTCATCATCGGTCCTCCTCTCATCAGAGTTTTTAAAAGCACGTTGTATTGAGGGATCCTCTGAAAAATTTTAAGTAGGCCGACATGTCCGGCATCAGAACAATGAACTTTGATAAACGCTACATCTAACAATCAGTTACATGTACGCATGTTTTTGAAGGGGGCAGCAGCAGGGGAAAAAAATTGCCTATTTGTTGAGTGATTGGTCGACAAACTATGACTCTTTCTTGACTTAGAATGCATTGTTAATGGTAACTGAATGGGAGTCTTGAGAGCACAACATGTTTCAAATAGAGGGCAAACTCATCCTCATTTAGCATATCAACATACGTCGCTGATTTAAGGTGATTTGAAGTGATTTGTCTGACAATCGTGCAACATGTTGCGACTCAACTCCCATTTATTTATCCTTAATACTGGCTACATTTGGTTGTTTGTGTGTCAGTCACCAGAGAACCAAACCACAAATTCCAGTCAACTGGAATTCAACTTTTCAACTTTTCAACTTTTTTTCTACTCGGCTTCTCTCAGACTGCCTTTACACCTGGCATTAACATGAGCGAGTGAGTCAGATTGTAATCGTATAGAGCAAATATACATCAAATCCAGGTGTAAATGCACCCAAGATCCATTAAAGATCCGATCACTCAAATTGAGATGTGAGAAGTGTAAGTGAGAAGTGAAAATGCAATTGCACCCTCGATCAACACACATCGACGTTAACAGACGTAAACATTTGTGTGTGGATCCCATCAGGAAGCACAGGCAAATCAAACAGGTGGCAGGCAGCTCAGATAGTAACATACTTGCCAAAAATAGACTGTCAGGATTCTCGTGGATTGGGAATAAGCGAGACGAGGTGTTTACTGTCACTGTTGGAGGGATGTAAATATTACAAGTGCAAGTGACGTGTCCAGCAGTCTACGGAAAGAGAAATTTGATTCCACTGTGCGTATCGCAGACGCATTTTAATGTCAGGTGTAAATGTAATCCAGCTGAAATCATTTCTAGACACAATCCGGACACAAGCTGCATGTCGATGCCAGGTGTAAAGGGGGTCCGAGGCTAAAGAACCATCTCAACATCACATAAAGAAAAAAACCCTGAAATTATCCATTGTGCCGAACAAGAAAAAAAGATTCATGCATCTGATTCATTCTTAGGGAAATGTCATATCTCCACGGTAACGGTGACCAGGTAAAACGTATTCCACAGAGGGAGGCATTTAAGGCAACAAAATGGTGACACATTGAGTTTACAGCATAAGTAATAACACATAAACATGTCTCCCCACCCGTAAAACAGGGCCTCTCCAACGTTTTCATGTCACGCACCCTCAAATAGAAACAAATAAAAAGGTAGATTCCCATCCAAAGTGCAAATTTAGGCAAACCGAACCTAATGTGCAGGATTCATATTTGGCTGCGTTGATCTCAAAATGGTTTAAAATGGTAAGAATGAGTAACTTATGCTGAGACGGTAGTATTGCTAGTGTAGCTGTGTGTCTATGAGGAGTTCCCTATGACATCAGCACCCAGTCAGCCTGTGATAGATGCTAGATGCAGGCGAGATGACCCCCCCCTCCCCCCTCCCTCCCAGTGAAACATGAGAGAGGTGTACGTTTCAGACACCTATTAGATAGCCGACTGATAAAAACGTGAGGCGGCATGGCAGCACGTCGGGGCCGCTGATGGAATCAATGACTCTCTCTCTCTTTCCCTCTCTCTCTCTCCCTCTTTTTTTCCCATCCTTCGCTCCCTCCATCCCTCCAGCCCTAATTAACACCTCGAGCCAGGACACGGGCATCCAGCGGGCAGCGGGGGCCTCGAGAGTGACTCATCAGTTAAAACCCGCCGCTGTATCTTTTATCTCCATCTCCATCGCCATCACTCAGCGCGCTCCTCTCCTCGCACAGGTTATCGCGTGGCGGGAGCCGACCCAAAGCGAGGGGAGGGGAGGGGTGTGTGGAGGGGGACTCGCTGTCTCTCCAGACTATAGGCCTTTAAAAAAAAAATACAACAAGCAAGAATAATATCTCTCGAAAGCAAAAGGTAGCCTGGATTTGGTGAAACTTCTGCAGTGTAATTGAAGGGTTCTATTGCAAAAAAAAACAAACCTTCACCTGAAGTTTGTCTGTAAAGGTGCTATTATTTAGTCAACTAAGTACCACTATTTTTTTTAAAAAGTACCATCATTTGTGCTTGCAATCTTTTAGTATAAGTACCCAGCAAACATTTTGACATTGAATATAGATGTTGATCCAATGGCCTACACCAACACTGCAAACCTGTGTAAATATAGCGCCAAAATGAAAGTTGACACGACTTCCTTAGTCACCCATAGCTGCTACCTGGATTGTTTCCGATACCAGTTCAAAAAATTGTGTGAAAATTTGGCGCTCATTTGGGTCGACTGAACCTACACGCCATGTAAACCTAAGGGTTTGCACTTAGCCACCTCCTGCGCATCGCAGTCCATCAAACGCTTGCCGGGAAGTCTTACTTATTCCAGAAAGCAGAACCGAATTTAGCACCGATACAAAAATAGAATAAAATAGCTTCAAGCCCTGCATGTCCGATGCCTGTTTTTCCCCAGCAAAACAAGATTAGTGCTGACACCAGAAAGCACCTATAGCACAATGCATCTCGTTTGCTCTTTTGCTTACTCCCAAAATATCGAGCGCGATCTTCCCCCTATTTTTTTGGGTTTTTTGGTGCCTATGCTAGCCTCCAGTGAATATCACCTCAAATGAATGGCAGACTGTGGCGCTGCTTTAGGCCATGAGGGAGTGGGAACCGGCCAACTCTCCTACACCTACGCATCCAGTCTGGGAATGGCTTTCCAGGCAGCCCCAACGGAGCTCTTCTCTGGAGAGTTGACAAGAGCCTACGAGAGCGGAGGAGACTCTGCTCTCCGTCCGCCAAATACCGTCTGCCTCTAACTCACATCCCAATTAAGGACTATTTACAGTAAGGGAGGATCATTTCCATGGGCTATGAAAGCAGAGAGAGAGAGAGAGAGAGAAGGAGAGGGAGAGAGAGAGAGAGAGAGAGAGAGAGAGAGAGAGAGAGAGAGAGAGAGAGAGAGAGAGAGAGAGAGAGAGAGGGAGGGAAAAGGACCCCCCCCCCCCCCCTCCCCCACCTGCACTACTCGACGCTGAAAATAATTCCTTTGCAGTGAAGACTTAATTCTCATTCTGTGTTCGTGTCCCTGATCCCGTATTGTCTATTCTGGTCATGTGGTCCGCCTGCCTTACTGCTGTCCACTGTGACAGCTGTGTGTGTGTGTGTGTGTGTGTAATGCAGAGAGAGAGAGAGAGAGAGAGAAGGGTCAGTCCGTGTTCTAACTACTGCTACAGTACGAGCCCCACCCCGGAGAATGATAAATCCTTCTCTGGCCACACCTTAGTATTATGCAAACAAAGGCCAGAGATCTACGTACTTCCAGACTCATTCTGAATAGATGCACACACGCCCATCCGTGTGCATGCTGCCATTTTGTCTTTATGACCCTCGGCACCGCAACATTATTCATTTTTCCCATTCTATTGACAGCCAAACATGCAAAGGTCGATACAGGCAGCGTGACAAGCTGACAAAAACACAAAATAGCCGGTCAGATTTGGCTTAAAGACGATCTAAAAATAGGTCGACTGGGTGGGAACTGAAGAGCAGGAATGAGTGTATGCCCCATTTGTGTGTTTTTATCTTTTTTTCCCCCCGCTTAGCTCCGAGTGTATCCCTCTCTAAGTAGCATATTGTTGCACAGATGCCCACATATCTTTTTGCAAAGGGAACACCCCCAGTAGCAGCCTAGAGAAGAGTTCAGCCATAGACAGAGACACACGGAGAGTTGGGTCAAAGCAGGGGGAGAAAAAAAAAGAGAGAGAGAGGAATAAAATCATGCTAGTGGGTAGACACTCGCCTGGGGCTCATTGATTCCCATCCAAACCACGTATTTTTATATCACCAGTGAACCGAATGTAAACATCTATTTTGTATTTTTGTTAGCCGGTCATGATGTTAGCGATGTCGACTGATTACGTCTGGC
Source organism: Centroberyx gerrardi (assembly GCF_048128805.1). Taxonomy (NCBI): domain Eukaryota; kingdom Metazoa; phylum Chordata; class Actinopteri; order Beryciformes; family Berycidae; genus Centroberyx; species Centroberyx gerrardi. The sequence goes on along the minus strand of NC_136014.1, from coordinate 8,192,121 downwards.
CGTCTCCGACATCAGCAGACTGGAAAATGGGGAGAAATAATAACTCCGGAATGCTAACGGGCATAAAGAGAGACGCACAGATACCCGGGTGGCCTGTGTGGATTTAGGCTCCGGTCATTTTGATGGTGTGGGAAGTTTCTTTTTTCAAGACACTGAACTCATACCTGCTCACTCATTATATGTCGCTCTGGATCAGATCATCAGCTCAATGACTTCAAGGAAAAATCACTTTAATAGCGTTTAAAAGCAGCTATTGGCAATGTACCTTGCATTTCTGGGCCCATTTTATTATTTGGTGGCGTATTTTTCTTATTCCCATGGATAACTGGCCAAGACGACATTATGTCACGTCAGGAAATTTCCAGCGCACCTACAACTGAGTTTAATAGCATTACGTTTTTCAGCTATCTAAAACATCAACAGTAAATGTCAAATCCCTCAGAATCAAAGATTTTTGGCACCAATGTTCAACAATGACACAAGGATAAATCCATCATAGAAGAGGAAGAGTCCACCAGCAGTAGCCTCAATAGACCAGAATGCAATGCAGTCACAAGACATGTTGCATTTTCAATTAGGCCTGGTGACTCTCACACTTTCTTGACTGGAAAAACTCTCGCTCTGCTATGGCTATTGCTCTCTCCGCATTCAGGCCCGTTCTCTGGGTGCTGTCAAAAGGCATTCTGGGAAATGTAGGCAACCGCTAGCTGAAGTAGAAGCGGACGAGGCAGGTTGAGGGAAAGCGGGTACACCGAAAAGGTAAATTACAACACTTCATCACAAAATAACTCCCGGAACCGGCATTGAACATCACAGATTGATGATACAGCACGAGGGTGGATTTTTTTTCCTTCGAGTGTAAAACACTGGACCCGCGATGCAGACGGTCGGTCTAGTCATTTGCGGAGAGAAGATTGCTCCACAACTTGGCAGCCGCACAAGCCATCCGGTGACAGATGACGGCGTCTCCTAGCTCCGGTCAAGGCGCTCTGGCACGCTAGGCCGCCTCTCGCTGACTTGACTCCTGTTCTCCAGCCGAGCCTCTTTAGCGCCTGAGCTGTTAAGGTGAGCTTGGGACAAACTCCAGAGATTAAATTATGTGGAAAAGCAGATTAAATAGTTATTATCCCATCTGCACCCAGACACGTACGGGCACGCGTGGACGTACGCAAAACCCCACGTGCACAACAGCACACACACACAGCAAATAGCACAAGCACACAACTATGCACCTCTGAGGATTTGAACCTATTAGACATTACATTGTTTGAATTTTCACAGCACCATAAACAACACCCGAGGGAGGCCCAGCAGTCCCCCACAACTCCCCCAAGCAGCCGCCTCTTAACCGGGGTAACTTCCACAAATTCTCCCCTGCCCTCCACAGTACAGTTCACCATCATTTCTCCTATACATAGTTTGGGACAGCACACTTTTTTGCGTTACGGTCCAACACAGCGTAAGTAAATAACATGTGCTGTGTCAACATGGGCCGTTATCGGCACATGTTGAAAAGTATCCACAAATGCGCGTTATCTCAAACTAGACATATGGAGTGGACGGTGTGAACGAAAGCGATGCCGTTCTGTCTCTTATCTGTCACAGCCCTTCCCCTCTTTTTCGCAGACCAATGAAACGCAGGCTACATAGCACGATTAGAAAAACGGACAGACACCGCCCCTCCCCTCTGCCCTCCCACCCCCCCACCCCCGGCCCAAATGAAAGCTTTCCACCCATTCTGCGGGAAGTCGGAGAATTAGTTCGACTTAACAGAGGGGGTTTGAGAGAGCGATCTAAATGTGGTTGTTTTGGGAAGCCTGCCTGCCGTCGATTCATGTCTTTCTGATAGACATGTAAGTTTGGAGAGCCGCCCACACATCTCTGAGCCTCTCTCAGTTGTTACAACCGAGGGAGATAGAAAAAGAGCAAAAAAAAAAAAAAAGACGAGAGAGAGAGAGAGAGAGAGATAGGGAGAGTGAGAGAGGGAAAAATGTGTGTTGTCTGCCGCAGAGTGGAGCTTTCCTGCCCCGGCTCCTCATTGGAAGTTCGGGCGCTGAGTGTGTGTCCACGTCTCTTTCAGGATGGGCATGGAGTTAACCCACACACTCTCAGCAGCCAGCATCAATGGGAGTTTCTATGGGCTGTGAATCAAGCCACACATCCAACAGCATCCGCGGCCCCATCGGTGGAGCTCTGCTGTATAATCATACCGCATGGTCCCACACATACACACCGGCTTTATACAGATTAAAAGCCACTGAATGCCTTTTGCAGGGAGCCAGTCTCTCTCTCTCTCTCCCTCTCTCTGTCTCTTCACCCCCCCCCCCCCCCCCCCCCCCTTCTCTCTCTCCCTCTCTCTCCCTCTCTCTCTCAGTGTGTGATCATGGGAGGTATGCATACAGTAGCTATATTTGGGACTGGGGGGATTTGCTAAGCTGTGTTTTGCAGCCAGAGCTCAGTATTAGTGCACAAAGACAAAGAGCAGAGCAGAGTCACATGCGTATGCACATATGCCGCACATGCAAAGGCACACACATGCATGCTTCACACACATACACACACGTACGCTTCACACATGCGCACATGCACACAATCGCACACACTGCAGCTGAGTGTGTGTACACCACATGTGCGGCATAGTCCAGCCTTTCCCTCATGTGGGTACAAGGTTTCCTAGAAAAATATGGCTGTACAGGCATTTTGTGTGTGGTGTGTGTGTGTGTGTGTGTGTGTGTGTGTGTGTGTGTGCACATGTCTAATGCTGAAGGAAACTATGTTATCAGGAGGTGCAAGCAGGCACACACACATACAGATGTGGCGGAAGGTAAACCCCCCTAAACTCACTCTATCCTTTTTCTTTGTGAAACAGTTTACTCATCTTTTTAAGGCCATACATGCCTATATGCTTATAATATAAATCCACACTACACATCATTGTAAGCACTGTTATACTGATGTAAGTTACATGAAATAGCATCTCTTCAAGAAAGCACATCACAAATACAGTATATACTATCTGAAGATGTCATTTGTATTTGTGGTGTGTGGTCCTTCTCCTGTCACCGACTTGAGGTCATAGTTTACCACCTCTGTATTTACCACTATATCACTGCAAACACACACACACACACACACACACACACACCAAGCAGTGCAGACACACACATTTAGCTGAAGTGGGTGAGTGTGTAGTTGAGCGCTGCCCAGACCCTGAAGCAAGCCCAGGGAGAGAGACACGGGACAATTAAAACTCATGCTAAACAGGAAGAAACACCGACAGCTAGAAATCGGGCACTGAACACTCATGCATCAAAATACGCACTCACACACACACACACACACACGCACACATGTACACACACAAAGCACACACACACAAAGGTAGGCACCGAAAAAACACACACACCACAGTAGGCTGAGCACAGCATGAGCAGCTTTCATCCCCTCCTAACAAAGCTCACATTTTCAGTGTGACATCTTTGACAAGTGACAGCATGTTCACCCCAATTATCCTATTTCAAGTCTTCCCTACCTCCTTCTCCACACAAATAAGCCATCCCCTCTTTCCACACATCAACCACACCGCTTCCACTTTTTAAGATACATTATTTAAGCTCCACCCCTCCCACCGCCACCACTAACACCACCTCTCCTGATGCTGGATGCTGTGCGCCTGGGGTCTAAACAGAGATGTCCCCTGGGCTCTGTCACCTGTCAGGGGTGAGTGTGTGTGTGTGTGTGTGTGTGTGTGGTGGTGGGGGGGTGTAAGTGATGGAGGAGGGTGAGCCAAGGTCTCATCTCCTCCCCCGGTGACTAAGTGGAGGAGTGGACGGCTGACCTTTGACCCCTCTCAGGAAGGGAGATTGAGCACCGGTCCAGGCTCCCATTAGCATTCTGCTCACACCGGCCCAATACCACAGCAGCCTAATGGCACGGAGGACTGTGGATATAACACCGAGGCCCTATATGATGCTACAGGAGCGCATGGAGCTTAGTTTCCTCACGGTAATCCCGATTCTTAAAAAAGGCAGAGGGTCAGGTAAAACATCGGCACTTAATGTCACCCCTCCCCCTGCTTCTTCTTCCCCGTATTCCTCACACTCCTTTGACGTTCTGTTTCCCCTGACAGTGCGAGCCCTCCTACTCCATATACACACACAAATACATCAGAAAGACAAATAAGCCTGTCGCTTGCGTCTCCGCGCGTCTCAACATCAGCATATGTATGCGGGAATTGTCAACACCGCACAGCGAGATCAAACTGGCAATCTGTCACTGCGCCGGGGATACAGTTGGGGATTCGAGTGACTAATGACACACAGAGGAATTAACCCCCTCTGATGTGGCGTGGGTGATGCTGTGGTAAATACATTTTAAAAAAAAGGCCGGGTGAACTATGACCTTCAGTTGGTGAGCATCATAAGCCGAACAAGCACCAATATCAACAAAAACCAATTACAGACTTCTTTTTCTCTCCCCTTAAAAGACACTATCCTCATATAACATCAGTTTGAAACTACTTTCTATCAGAATTTCACAGCACAGAGAGTTACTTCAGCCCTATAGAAAGGTAGATCAACTCTGTTCCATAGGTGAAAAGGCGGGTAAAGTGAGCAGAGGCGGCTCCAGCCTCCACTCCATCCCGGGTGGATCTATCTGATGCTGTATTTACCGTGGTAGGGGCAGTACCGCACTGATTTGTGAGTGACGCTGGATTTCAGCACCACGGACAGCGCTCTCCCTCCGTCTCTCTCCCTCTCCCTCTCTCTACAGCGGGAGGAGGAGGAGGGATGAAGGAGGGGGGGGGGGGGGTTTGTGGTGGTGCTGGTGGTGGTGGTGGCGGTGGGGGGGAGCGGGGTTTCCCTGGCAGATTTCAGGAGGATCTACAGTCATTCCTCCATTGCTACACATTCTCTCTCTCTCTCGCTCTCTCCCCCCCCCCCCCCCCCCCCCCCCCCCCCACCTCCCGTGCCGGATTTCCACACGGAGGAATATCGTATGAGATCACCGCTTTCATGAAATATTGATCGACCCAGCCTCACCGTTACATAGGATGGAGAGGTGGTGGTGGTGGTGGGGAGAAGGAGGGGAGGAGGGGGGGGGGGGGGGGGGGGGGGGTATTCCACCGGACAGCCAGCCTTCATCATGCGTCCACATCCCCTCTCCTTGCACTCCTCCTCCTCCTCCTCCTCCTCCTCCTCCTCCAAATCTTCTGTTTCATTTACTTTCCTACCATGACAACAAACCGCTGGATTCGCCTCGTTATTATGGTTTGACGGTCAGAACAGGGGAACATGACAAAGCAATCCACACACACACACACACACACACACACACACACACACACATAGGAAGAAAAAAAAAAAAAAAAAAAAAAGAGGCCGGCAGCGACCAGATACAGCATCCGCCGCCTTATAGCCCGCACATTGCATCCCAGGCGCATAACGCTTCCAACATCGGTAAAGAAAGAGACGCGCCGTCATCGCCAGAGGATGCCTGCATTTAGAGGAATGTCAGGAGGATTTACCCGTATTCTGCCCACGAAACCGAGCCGGGCGCCGCGTCCTGTGCCATGTTCACTCCTCAATCGGCACTGTCATTCACAAAACACGCCGCATACAGCCTGCCACCCGACGTCTACATGCATTTTCATAATTAACTCGGATTTGCCACTGTTCTTAATAGGCCAAGGATGCGCTCTCATCATCATCATCATCATCATCACCATCAGCAACTGTCGTGAGCAACACTTCAAAAATCGCTGTGGTCAGCTGGGTGTCAATAATGCAATCCATACCGTTGAGCATGTTTAGCGGCACCACAACCACACGGTCAGCTGTAATTTTCAGCCTTGACAAGCAGATATACGGGACATGAATTATTCAATACACATAAACTGAGCTCTTCCTCGCAGGGAAAACGGCTCGACAAGAAATCTAAATGAGCGGACACAAACCAATGCAGAGCCTACAATTTCCCCTTCCACCGCATAAGCATTGGATGTAATGTAGCCTGTACATGAATGCATACATACTCAGTACGATATGGTGGGGTGGATGGGATGAAGGGGGGGGGGTGAGTGAGGGGGGGGGGAAAGACAGGGGGGGGAGGGGGGGGGAGGGGGGAGGGGTGAGGGGACGGGGAGAGTAGTGGTTAAGGAGGTGGGGGGGAAGGGGGGGAGAAAAGGTGGGTGGGGGTTGGGAGGAGAGGGGGGGGGGAGGAAGGGGGAAAGGAGGGGGGGGGATAGGGGTTCTGCGTTTACCTGTCAAGACTCCGACCCGGATTTGGTGGTCGTGGTTCGTTAAAATCATCCCGTCTGACGCCATGTTCAGCAGCGCTGTCGCCCGCACCGAGAACTCACGGCAGGGCCAAGAGCCGATCGCATCGAACTTAGCGGGGAGAGGGAGGGGATGAGGAGGAGGAGGAGGAGGAGGAGGAAGAGGAGGAAGAGGAGGAGGAGGAGGAGGAGGGAAGGGATACAGCAAAACAGCCAGACGAGATGAGTGGAGCGCCGAGCGATCATCGGGACACCTACAGATAAGCGGGCAGGATGCGGGGGCCGTTTAAACCGCACACATCACTCAGCTGGCCGCCTGCCACGGTAGTAGTGTGGATCCCAGATTAATTCTTATGGAGACCACTATTGATTTCCTGTGAAGACTTTCAGGGGAGACAGACTAGCAGTGTGTCTGCAGACGCCACTCAGTTTTCTCATGTCATGCGTTTGAAGCCGTATCCAGCGATTCTTTGTAGCTAGGGGGCCCCCGATAAGATCTGACACCGGGCCCCCGTCCCGCATCTAACTGAACACAGTATCACCTCTCCTCTCTGAAGAGCCCCTCCATCTTGAGACCCCGTGAAAGTCCCCCCCCCCCCCTCCCTCTCCCCTTACCCCCTTCCACTCTATCAGCTACACCTGCTTTGGAGATGAAAGGGCCCCTCTAGGTGCCAGCGGACAGCGGCCCCAGAGATGTGTCGACAAGGGCTCAATGCAGAGGCTTAAGAGAAGATCACAGTCTGACCTGTAAAAATGCAACTACATCCCGAGGCAAAAAAAGCAGCGCTTCTATTTATAGACTGGCTGCACGCTTCCATGGTGTATAATTCCTCTTGTTTATTCTCATGGAAAAAAAAAACAAAAACGCCCATCCTCCCGCTTCTGTTGGGAATCTATCAATATACATAATTCATTAACACACGTGCATGAGCACAGCGACCGTGGCAGGAAATGGGGCAAACTCTTCTAGCTTGACTGGCTCGCTTCAGTAACATTGTGCCTGTGTCCAGTGACCCAGCCGGAAGAATGGAGACTTTGACACAATTTCCACTCTTCACACAGCCAGTTTAGTTTTCCCTCTTCCCTTGGTGTTAACATTAGCAAGCAGAGGTCTACAAGGACATGAAATAGACCTTCAAATCTTATCAGGTGGCTTGGTTGGGTTTTGACTCAATGGAATGTAGCTATTCATATGGTGGCCATTTTGAACTTACGTTGCACTCAAGGCGGGAAAATGTACCCAGGAGTTCAAGTACAGACCAGTTATGTGCTACTGTTGTGTACCAAGAATTGTACAAACTTTTATCATTTCACAGATTCCTCACTGAAAAATTAGAAATGAATGGACCTCAAGAACCCAGAGGGATACAGGTTTACATTTTAAAGTATTATATTTGGCCCATTATAGCTAGCTAGAATATAGCCTAGCTAACTGGTAACTAACTAGCTAGTAAGCTAGCTAGCCTCCCTGCTAAATTCAAGCAGTGGTTGTTGCTCCTGCGAATGCTAGCTAATTTGATAACTGTTAATTCTACCATAAGTCCTCACTTAAAGTAACACTAGTTTTATATATGCCAATTTTCCAGGTAGAAATTTCCACCCTGAATGTTCAAAATGGCCACCGTAGGAATAAGGTCAATTCTAATTCTTCTATTTGGGACGTTTTCATTATGCTTCCGCCACTTTTCATGTGTGTGCAGGCACACACACACACTCAGTGGGACTGGTCTCCTGGTCCCTGACGCGTGAGGAGGCGTCTCTCCGGCATGGCATCAAGTCAGCGTCCACATCTGTCAGCCTGTCAACAGTGGAGGCGGCCCAGTGCTAAACAGGCCTCCTTAATGGTGAGAACAACACACACGTTTGTGTGCGCCCACACACACAATCGTACTGTATTTGCACGCATTCATGCACAAGTACGCAAACATCTATGCAATACAAACAGACGCACACACACACACACACACACACACACACACTCCACGGTCCAGAGCTGGCAAGCTTTGCTGGAAGGCTGGAATTCCCCAGTTGCTGTAGAGAGGAAGTGGAGAGGGGAAGATGGGAGAGGAGAAAAGAGGAGAGATGGGGCATGTATGGAAGGAGGGAGGGAGGGAGGGAGGGGGAGAGGGAGGGAGGGAGGGAGGCAACGGGCTGAAGACACCGGGGACCCCATCTGGTGTGCAGAGAACTTGCGTTTATGTAGTGTGCGACTGTGTGTGCGCTTGTGCACAAGTGCGTATTATAATGACGGTGTAATTACCTCACCGTTGGCCGAGCTGCACACCGTTCATGGATAGGTGATGAGGAGGCGAGGGCCATCGCTTCACCCCCACCCCCCACCCCACTTCTCCCTCACCACCATCCATCACAATAATAAGGGGAGCCCCAGCAGACGGAGGAAGAGGTAAACGTATGCTTCCCTGTCTTCGCGGCGAGCCCAGGGAAGCCCCCCCCCCCCATGCACCCAAAGGCTCCAGATGCAGGGGGGGACGGCCAGAGGACAGCAGCTTTGCTCTGGCTGTTTGCGTTACGCAACATTAGAGGCGCTTAAGCCCCCATCGCTAGGCTGCTGGCACAAGGGGAAGGAGGGGGGGGGGGTTTGGGGCAGTGCTAGTTATCCACCTCCCCCTTCTTCAATGTATAGAGGCCACACATGTGCCTATACACAAACATGCATGTGCGGATTGCATATAACATACAAACGCAATCACACGAATGCACACGCAAACATTCTACACAAACAAATCCCCGCAAAAACTATAAATATATGGAGAGCAGGCCAGGCAGCGCTCCTATAGCCATGCAAACACATACAAGCAAACACACTCACCGCTTCACACAGCGCATGACTTATTCAGCAAGAGAAATTACAGGAGATATTTTTGAACGCCGTTTTTTATTCCTCTCTCCTCATCACTTTCCCCCCCAAAGATAGAGCCTCCGGACTTGGGGTTGTGTGAAGAGGTGAGAGGCTGGGAAAAGGTGCACGTCCACATCCACGGCTGTCATAAAGCATACAGGACGCAGCCGCCAAAGAGCCATAAAGCCTTACTTCCGCCCCAGTGAGCCCAGGCCTGCCTCCATTCCTGAAAAGAAAACACCAGGCTAAAGTTGTTAAATGCATGATAAAGCATGCAGCTGCAAGTTTTACGGAGTTCCACTAAGTTAAACACCTCTTTATGGGTCCAGCGTTGTACCTCATCATCTTATATGGGTCAAATATTTCATTGAATATTAAAATGCACTTGATGTATGTTTGATTAGCAAACAGTATATCAGTTTTTTACAAGGGGTCCACGCACTTTTTCTGTCATTTCTAGAGCTACTTGACTTGCACAGGCGACGGGGCGTCTTTGATGGCTGTAATTGGACCTGAGACTCAGACTTGTTACTCCTTCAGCCTATCAGAGGCAGTCTTGGAGAGAGGTGCCTCGCTGATAACAGCGGCCTGCTCTTTTAATTAAGGTAGGAAAAGATGCAAAATAAGGAAGGGAAACTTACCCTGGAGCTTATTCTCCATTCTCCCATGAAGCCCTCTCCAGAATTCCTTAGTTAGGTGTGACTGAATCTGGCCTCATTTGAAGAAGGGAAGTGAGCAAGAGAAAAAAAACCCAAAACAATTATCCATCTACATGAGCAGCAGCCACTTAATTCAGGACTGCTGGGGACAAACCCCCCTTCTTTAGAGACAATAATTAGGAAACAACACATGTTTGGTGGAGAGGGTGGGAAGGTTGTAGTAGTAGTATGGGTGGGTGGGGGGTGAAGTAGACACCTCCGGTCATCCAGGGAGGGAGCGAAATGGAGGGGTAGAGTTGAAGAGAGAGCAGACATGAGGGGAAAGCGAGAGAATGAGAGAGCAGACATGAGAAGGGAGAGAGAGAGAGAGAGAGCGTTAGGCAGCATTCTGATGAGTGCAGGAACTCTGCCGACTCCCACCACCATTATAGCAGCGCAGAACATCGCCCCAGGGCTTTGGAATCAAACCCATTACATCTGATACTGGATTTCTCTCTGCTCGGAATTAATGCAATGTGGACTCGCCTTCTCTAAAGCTGGCCAGTGTCGCATAGCATCGCTGCGCAAAGAGCTGCACCACAAGGAAAAGAGGACAGGGGAGGAGGAGAGCGAGGGCCTGGGAGTCGGAGGGATACTACAGAGGGAGGCTCACTGCAGCCCGAGGGGTCATTTCATATTTCAGTTTTTTTTATTATTGTGTTGAAACAAGGGCTAATAAAACGCACAGAATATATGGGACTGTGTGTATATAAAGGGCCTATATATATTTATACAGGGGCCTTGTAGTCCATTTGCATAATTAACAGACTGGCATTTGAAAAGCAGAATGTCAGCACAAACAACCTTGGACACCAAACTACCCCGGGTCATTTTTTTCAGCTGTGTAATTGGCTCCTAATGCAGAGGAGTTAAACATACAGATTTTCTGCCCTTAAAGCAAAAAATCTCCTCCTGCTAATGGGCTCAGCACTCCCGGATTCCTGCCGGTGATTATCAGTCAGCCTGGACTTTTGGAAGTTTAGGGAAGGGCTTTCCTCTAAATTATGGATCACAAACACATCTATTTCCGCCCTTTACAGCGGGCGAAACCTCTAGGAATCACCTCTCTTGTATGCATATCTGCACCGTCACGCTCTCATCAAACGTAATTGAGGCCACTTATTGGTTAGAAAGCAGAACAGCGAAGGAATAAAAAATAAAATAAATGTGGAACTATATATCGGAAACCTCATTTTGTGCAATGTTCCTAGCAAGCCTGGCCTTCATTTTGTCTGGGCTGCACCGGAGTGGAGTGAAGGTAACACGTCTATCCATCTCTGCCTCTGTCCCTATTCGTAGTGACATGCCTGATGTAATGTTTGTGTAAGCGGCCATACTCTCCGTGGCTGCATGGCTGGCTCTGCACACCATGTCTATTCTATGTCCTGTGCATGTCTCGCTTGATGGATACAAACACTCTCAAGCAGAACGGTACTCTAAGATAAGAAACTTTATTGAACGCTCCACCATGGCCTATATACTATATCAGAAAGGGTTTCACTTGATCTGTGCAGTAGCAGAACCTTTGTTTGGTGCTATAACAACACCTTTAGAGAGGTTCTTTATGGAGCCGTACTCAAAAATGGCCATTAATAAAACCTTTTTCGTGCTATAAAGAACCCTTGCATGAAATGATGGACCGTACACAGCTCTTTATTCTGATTTGGCTGTTTTTGTTTTATATACAGACTGTGTTAGAGACTCAGCAGTGTCAGTCCGACCAGAGTTTAGACTTAATTCATCAACTCAGGCCGATATTGACTAATACCAGCCAATCATGTTGTTCTCTGCCGATTTGACAGAGGTTCGTCCCTGACCACAGCTACATAAAAACAGTCTGTAAAACCTGACACCTTTGCACATTTTTTTAATTCAATTAATCGTTCATTTGTGTTTGCAAATTAATTCTTCATTGAGTAAATGTGATGGGTCAAAAATAATTTCATTAGTCTGGGTTTCAGTGGAGAGATCCATGTCCCATGATGGTCCAAATGCTGTTTCAGAGGATTTTCCACCCTGCCAAGAATATAATTCTGGGGGAAACACTGAATATTTGTGATTTATTGCTATGAAAATGGTCCACTTTAAAGATATTGAAATATTGGCTATGGCGGTGACTTCAGACTAAAAACATTTGTATCGGTATAATTCAAAACCCATATCGGTCGAACTCTACTTGCTAACTTGTTCCAAAGGCAGAGATGTAGATTGCTTCACCATCAGAAAGAAGCATTAGTTTGTATGAAATAAAAACGACCAATGTCATAACCACTGAAGAGCCATTTGGTTCTATATGGAACCAACAATAGCTCTTCAAATAGAGGTAAAGAACCATTTAAGGGCCATTTAAGGGTGAAAAGAGCTTTTTGAAATAGCGGTGGTTCTAATCGTGGAGGCCGTGAAGAACGCATCAAGAACCCTCTCTTCTAAGAGTGGAGGTGCACTGTTGATACGAGCGTATCCCTTCAGATACACAGAAATGTTCCAGGCACTTGTGGCTGTCTCTTGTCATCAAATCTGACATCCAAGTCAGAAAGCGTGAACAAAAAAAAAAACAAAAAAAAAATACCCTCTGGCACCCGTCCTTCTGAGCTATTCCCAGGCATGAATTGAATTCCGGGATTTGCCGGACACCACGCTGCCTTCGGGATGTAATCTCACATCCGCACACCTATTAACCCCCACCAACACAGAAGTTGGAATGACTTTCAAGCTCCAGTGGGTCCAGTGTGGGATAATGACTGCGGTGAGTTCAGGTAATGTGGTTAGCGTGCTGTTGGGGCCGAGCTGTCAGCTCCGTGGCAGAGGTGGAGGGGGTGGGAGGAGAGGAGGGGGAGGGGGGGGGGGGGGGGGGGGTGGTAAGAAAGGAGGAGGGGGGGACAGAGAGAATGAGGAGAGAGAGAGAGAGAGAGAGAGAGAGATGCTGGACCTGACAGGGCCTGGGAGCAGAGTCAGCGGCCTGGGATCAGTGGCATCGCCTGATTGGATCGGACATCCTCCTGCAGAGAGCTCTCTCCTGAAGCCCCCAACACCACACACACACACGCACACACACACACACACACACACACACACACACACATGCGTGCACGTACACATGCATGTGCACGTGCTTGCAAACATATGCGCACACATGCCCACACACAAACCGGCTGCAGATTGCAGATGCCCCCTCATCTCCCCCCCCCTTCTCCTCTCTTACTCTATCCTGTCCTCCCTTCTCCTCCAATCGTCACCCTCCCTCCCTCCATCCTTTGCTTCTTCCCTCCTCTTCCTCCTCCCCCTCTCCATCCCCCAAGTCTGGGCGCTGCGGGGAGAGGGGAAGATGTCCATGGCAGCCAGCGCTACATGACTTATTACTCATCCAGGCCTGTGGTGGACCTCAGAGCCTCAACAACGCCTGCTGGCAGTAGTCTGGAGCTGTGAACCCGCACTCTCCTTGTTCCACCAGTCAGCCTGTCAATCAGTCAGCCAGCCAGCTAGTCAGTCAGTCAGTAAGTCAGTCAGCCAGCCAGTCAGCTATCTCTCTCTGGCCCAGGTAGGTCTAAACCCCCACCCTCCATCCTCTATTCCTACACCCAGAGAGGAGCCTCAGGGGCCCGCTCTTCACCCAGCTCCTCTTCCCCCCCCCGTCCGGCCTGCATTGCAAGACTCTGGGCCCTCACCCCTGGTGCCCCCACACGGCCTCCCATTTCACCGCGGGAGCCCTGACTCACACCCGGGCCAGTCGGAAAAATGAGCCAGCGATGCGGAAGAGAGGAGAGGCGGAGAGGAAACGCACGCAACCGCTAGAGACACACTCATTCAGAAATCCTCGCAGATGGAGGAGGAAGACGATAAAGCAGAAGATGGGAAAACTGGGGGGTTGGGAAGAAGAAGTGGGGCAGGGAAAGGGTTGGAATTTGTCATAATTTTCATCTAAAACACTGAATATATACCTAAACCTACACTTAATGCTAACTTTAACCCCACTGGAGACCTTATCCTTAACTGATAGATAAGGACAAAAATGAGGATTTGTTGTGATCAATGATATTTTGTGAGCTTCAATATTCTGGGTGGGTAGTGAGCATCAAAGAAAAAAAAAAATAACACCACACAAGCATGAAGTAACATTCACAGATCATGAATATAGGGATAACTCAATTTTGATAAAAAAGAATTCAGATAGAACCTCATAATTCCAAGCTCACGATTCGAAGACGAGGCATATTTTTGACACGGCCAGAAAGAGAGAACTCTGGGAAGAGCGGGGATAATTAACAGCCTCCACCCTCTCCCTCTGCATTCTAAACCCTGAACCCCGCTCTCCTCTCTGGCCCATTTGCGTCGGTGTGTCGTCACAGGGCCAGGGGATTTAAGCTAAGCCATATCGGCAGCTGAAAAGGACTCCTCTGAGGAAAATACACTGGCCTGGATGTGGCGAATGCATCGCTGTAATGCGTTTGCGTTTGCAGGGGCAAGAGATCAACAATGGAGCCAGCCGAGGCAGAAGCAGAAGGAGCTTTGCCTCCGGTAGAGTGCTCCTCGAGGACCCGGGGATGCACATGTTGTAGTTAGCGCAGACATGTTATATTTCTCAACAAGTACATGCTCCGTTCAACCTTGAGCTCCACGGAAGGCAAGAGCGGCGGCCGGTTGCTAAGATCTAAAGTGTGTCTATTATAAGCAGAGTTTTTGAACCTGAATCTGCAAAGTGCAAGTCCACTCAGTCATGAAGAGAGACCCCAGGGACAGGTCACAGCATTCCTCCTGATCTGGTCGGCTCTTCTCACGCAAATACATCAAACACACACATGCACTTGCTCACACACATGCCCGTGATCATGCACGCACGCACACACACACACACACGGGCAAACATGCATGAGTGCACAAGCGCACACATAGACACATTTTCACACATGAGAAAATATCGCAAAAGTCCGATAATAAAAATGTCTGGTGTGCTGATCTACAGTATTTGTTTAAAGCACACAGCAACATGATTCTACAATATTGTGTGGTATTTTGTTAGAGCACAAGAATACATGCAAATAGCAAACATGCAAACTACACTATCTCAAAATGGAAAACCAAACGCACACTCAGCAGAAGCCACGCCGTCTCCATCACAACAATTACGCCACCGCTTGGCACGCGACCCCGGCGCGGCAGCCTAAACCCTGACCTCTGCGCGGCACTGCGTTATTGGATAATGACGACAGCGGTGTGTGTGATAATAGCGCCGCTGCCGCGCTGTGACAAATGGAGGGGGATCGTGACAAAGATGTTAAGGAGGGGAGGCTCGTTTAGGACGGCGGACGTGCCGAAGACGTATGGCCGCCGCGTGCCGCCGAGCCTTAAGAGGAGCCTTAAGAGGAGCCTTAAGAGGAGCCTGACCTCCCAAGGACACGCATAGGCCTGAATCCTTAACTTGCACCAGGCAGGCAGGGACAGCAGGTATTAAAGGAGGCGGGGGGGGGCTCGCCCCCCCCTGGCTAGAACGGCTAACACCCCGCAGTGCGAGCTTTTATCTGGGGGGGACCTTAGTGGCCCACCTGAGAGCGGAGCCAGCTGGGGAGCAGAGTGTTAAGCTGCTGGCTGTCGCTGTGCCGTGTCTGTGTGTTAACGGGAGGCCCGGGCTCTACTGCTGCTGCTGCTGCTGCTGCTGCTGCTGCTGCTGCTGTATCTGAGGGCTTCTGTGAGATGCGTGTTGCAGTTTGATGAGTGTTTCTTGCTGCAGTGCGAGAAAGAGAGAGAGAGAGAGAGGGAGAGAAAACGAGGGAACGAGAGAGGGAGAGAGCCTTGAAGAGAGAGAGAGTGAGAGAGCGTCCCTCCCCATCGGAGCTGAGCTTCACATTTCCCGTTGCCGCCGCACATGCACACACACACACACACACATGCACTCTCGCATGCAGATGCACACAAGAGTGCACACAGGCATGCGCACACCTACACATCTGCATACACAAACACACACACACACACACACACACAGGCAGGCAGGCACGCACGCACACAGTGAGAAAGGAAGTGCTTCAGTGACCCAGCACGGCAAGATAAGGCTGCTCTGCAATTCAGAAATATGCAACCTGCATGTTAACAACCCCTGGAGCGCAGCCTCCCCGGGGCGCTCTGCCTCCTCTCTCCGCCTCCCCACCTCCCTCCCCGCTCTCCATGTACCCATCCTCTCCCTCGCTCCCATCTCCGCCCCGCTCCCTCCATCCCCAGCACCTCCACCTCCCCAGCACTCGCCTCACCTGACTGCAAACACACAGAGAGAGAGAGAGAGAGAGGACAGAAAGGGGAGAGGAAAATGGAGGATGGAACCATGTTTTCACAGAGAGAGAGAGAGAGGGAGAGAGAGGGGGGGGGAAACAGAGATGGAAGGAGAGAGTGCGTGTGTGTGTGTGACTGCAGAGGGGAGCGGAGTCGATCTCTGCTGTGTGTCTATGTTGGTCTGCAGGCATGTGCAGAGTCCCAGTGAGCCGGGGCAAGAGGGCTTGGGGAGGCGAAACACAACATATGGAGGGCTAATGAGGTTCTATTTGGAGGGCTCCTCCAAGAAAGGTTAGATAAGGCCAAATGTGAGGGGATGCGGGCGGGCGGGGTTAAGGGAAAGGATGGGAAGGGAGGGATGAGAGCGGCCAGAAAGGGAAGATATTAGACGGAGAGAATGTGAGAGAGAGGGAGGGAGGGAGAGGAGGAAAAGAAACAGAGAAAGAGAGAGAGAGAGAAAGAGAGAGCTGAGATCCATTCTCAGCAGCGGAGGGAGATTGGCAGGTTTCCGCGCCAGAGATGCTATTGAGAGTGACACGTCCACGCGACACAGCCGTAACACATTGGCTTTGATACTAATATCAGTCTTTTTAGTGGGAGGTTGATGAAATTTGCATTTAGATTGAAATGACTGGGGGACGGCCAGGAGGCCACAGAGGGCCGCAGAGAGGAAGAGAGAGAGAGAGAGAGAGAGAGAGAGAGAGAGAGGCGAAGGGGAGGGGAGAGGAGAGGGGTGGGGGGGGTGGGGGGGTGGAGTTGCCTTTGCTTCACTCACAGCTATGGGACGCTCCCTCTTCCCCTGCACTCAGCCTCCAACCCCCCCCACCCCACTTGACAGCACGCCCCCCTCGTCACACCCTCTACATACCAACACACTCCTGGGATCCATCCTGCTGCGTAATCTATGCATCTATCGTGACTGTTCACTGCACATGAGATCTGTTTTAATGCTATTCTACGTTGCGTTTGGAGAGTTCCCACTTGCATGGGGTCAGGGATCCACAGGGCCCAAGGGGGGGGGGGGGTTGCACTAAACAGCATCCAGATCTCCCCCCCCCCCCCCCCCCCCCCCCCCCCCACACACACACACACCACCATCTGCTCTGCAAAAGGCCGTCTCCCCTGCTGCTTTATACGAACCCTGACATTTGCATGGTCCGGGGCCGGAGATGCCACGAGGAGGAGGAGGAGGAGGAGGAGGAGGAGGGTAAGCGCGCTCGGTTTGTGTCTTAATCACATTAAAGCGGCCCTGTGCAATTTTCTAAACCATTTAACGAGGGCCGGGCCGGCTGAGACGGATCACGCACTGTGTCCTAATATTGAGCCCCGCTCGCTTAATGGAAGAGGAAGCAAACACTTACTACTTACTCCTCGCGCAATATTGGCACTGTATTGTTCAATTAGTATTATTGTAGGATTCAATACTTGCCTTCATTGTAATATTGGTAATATATTATTTAGCTGCTATAATCATTGAATTCCAATTCAATCACATTATTGGCATGTTTATGAGAAAGAATATTGTCAAAGCAACATGCAAAATGTATGTTTTCAGAGCTACCAAACAACAGTTTATACATTCAAACCATATTAAGATGATTATTTGGTTTGAATACATATACATATACATTACATATACATACATATACATGTACATATACTATACAATAGTACATCATCATCAATATCTACAGTAACATATACTAACTAGCTTCAATTTTTTATATTGTTACAATATTGTTTATGTCATATGATTATATGTAGAATTCAACATGCTGTGGTTCCCTGTCTAATACAGACACTTGCGGTGGAATAATAGTTTCATATTTTGTATTTTTAATGATTTCGGTTTAATGGTTTGAATTTTTCAGTGAACCTTTAATAGTTTAATATTCTGAATGTTTCTCTGATGATTGCAGGGTACAAGCACATTAGACCTGTTTGCAGGCCTATGGAGGTGTACTGCTCAGGATAGGGAATTAAACCCATTCACTTTTATCTTATACTTGGATTAGTAAAGCTATTAACCTGTCCTACCGCTTGTGTGTGTGTGTGTGTATGTGGGAGTGAAACAGGAGCTAATGCTGTCTAATATCACAGGTAGGCCTAACGGAAAGCTGGTCAAATGTGGATGATTCAAAGGCAAGTCCATAGCTTCCTTATTCATTTATTATAAAACATACACTTGTACTATTCTGTTGTACATTAATTATTGCCTTTCCCCCTTCCCCTCAGCGCTGTCTTTCGTTAAATCTGTCAAAGTCAAATATTTTGACCAATAGCTGAATATTCATGAACATCCAACCACCAGTAAACACTCATCAATCTTAGAGAATCCCTCGCCGGGGTTCTCATGAAATGGCACATACTCCAGCTGCAGGGTGGCGAGGGGCTTTTCCAGAGGAGAAGAGCACCACCTTGTGTTAATATTTTATAAAGGCAGCGCGCTCAGCCTCCACTTGCATTCTGATCACATGCAGCCAGCGCGCCCAATACAGATGGCTGCAGACAACCGGCTAGACGACTTACTAACTGTAACAATTATGTGGAAATGAGTTGTCTGTCACTATCTCATTACATCCCTATAAACCTCCACAAAAAGCTGCATCTGTGCAATCAGCAGCGAAGTACACTGCAAAAAATGGCCGTCTTAACGAGTCATTTGCTCTGGTATTGAGGCTTAAAGTCTTGTTTAAATCAAGTGGAAATGTTATGACAATGGGGAGAGATGATTTCACCACTGCAGTTTTGAGAATCTTCTTGAAAAAAGTGACAATATGTGTAAACAAAGCAGATCATTCCACTAGAATCAAGATAATGTCACATGATTCATGAAAAGTATTGAAACAAGCTGATTTGCACTGAAATCAAATCACCTCATGGGTAGATTTTTTCACTTTTTTCAGGAAAATAAGATTTCAAAACTAAATGTAAGACTCAATTATACCACATATTTCAATAGCAATGACTGACATGTGTATTCCACCAACTACACTATTGAATGCAATCTGTATCCATGCAGTATGGCTTGGAGGTGTGCTCAAATTACTAAAACCACTAGTGTGGTTCACCAGCATGGAAAACCAGCTCGATCAATACATGCATGTTTTTGAAGTGGTGTCCCACTGAAACAGTGGTGATTGTGGGCTTGGTCATCTCCAACCACCGGCCATTATGGTAAGTTAATGTGTGTTGAGGGGACATTTATAACAGCGATATGCATCATGTGGGAGGTGGGATAGCACTCAGTGTTAATAGCGGTGCTATATTTGTGTTTCACTTAACGGTGCCATATTTCCTTAGAGGCTTTATACTCTCCCTTGTAAAACAATGTAATCCTATCCATCAATATAACCCTGCTTGATATTAATAAAAACACTTGTGGTAATATGTTGATATTACTGTTTTGCTTCAGAACCAATAACTTTAATTTACCTAGTGGGAGGGGGGGGGGGGGGGGGGGGGGGTGAGAGAGAGAGAGAGAGAGAGAGAGTGAGAGAGAGAGAAAGTGAGTGTTTGTAGAGATGGAGGGGGAGTGCGAAAGACATCTTAGTGATGAATAGGCCCCAAGAGGGAGATAGCTCTGAACTACCTGGGTACTTACATTACAAGTTCGGAATTAAACAGATATCACACACACACACACACACACACACACACACGCACACACACAGAGTCATAAATGCATGCATTTACACATACACAGGATGATAATACATCCAAAAGACACTTTTGTTGATGTGTTAATACTAGTATTGCAATTTCACAACTATGAACTTTAATATATCGACTGGGAGAGAGGGAGAGAGAGAGAGAGAGAGAGAGAGAGAGAGAGAGAGAGAGAGAAGGGAGAGTTACTCTACACATCTCTAAGGATCCATCTTACTTCATGCAAACAGAGAAAGCAACGCACTCCTGAACCGAACCAATCCTCCATATTCAAACAGTGAGTATTTATCCAGTCCACTGTAAAAAAAAAAAAAAAAAAAAAAAAAAAAACAGAGAGAGAGACAGAGAATGGGCGTATTATAATCAGAGTAGGACACCACTCTGCGGACTGCCTCCGCCTTGTAATTCATTAAAGGCAAGGATGGTTTTTAAAAAAAGAGAGAAAGTAGGACGTGATTCAGTGTCTTGTGGGAGTTTTAAGCCACTCTTAAAGGCTTACCCCCCCCCCCAGCCCCTAATAATAGGCTGCCATTTGTCGAAAGTCATAGGCTAATGGTCAAATCACCATATGAATAGTGTCGCTCCTAGTCAGTGCCTTTAGCTCTGTAACATTTTCATCATCACTCCAGTATGAGCATCGGTGCAGCGGGTTAATGGGGGGGATCCTATTTTACAGTGGGAACACCTCGTTCCGTTCCACCGGCGGCCAGCAGGTGTCAGTCTCGCCCTCAGCCCCGGCTGCGGCTGCCTGGAATCGGGGGTTGAACCTTGAGTGGATGGGGGAAGAGTACAGAGGGGAGCGGCCTGCAGTGGGCTGTCCAGAGCCGCACTGCATCAAACACGAGATGGGTAAATTTGCTAATAATAATCAAGAGCCGGGGCTCGGCCGGGCGTTATGACGCGGCCCGGTCCGGGATTTATGGAGCCGCTGGCCCGCAGGCAACTCTGCGTCTTATAACTCATTCTGCTTAACCATCAGTAAGTGTCGGATTCTCAGGATTATAAATTCCTCCAAACACTGTGGCAGGCCTATCACTGTG
Organism: Centroberyx gerrardi; assembly: GCF_048128805.1. NCBI lineage: Eukaryota > Metazoa > Chordata > Actinopteri > Beryciformes > Berycidae > Centroberyx > Centroberyx gerrardi. Next base: position 8,171,316 of record NC_136014.1, on the reverse strand, counting down.
GAAAGTGAACGAGAGGGACTGTATGTGTGTGTGTGTGTGTGTGTGTGTGTAAGTGAGAGTGAGTGAGTGAGAGAGAGAGAGAGAGAGAGAGAGAAACCCTATTTGGACCAAGTCGTAAAACAAGTGAACCACTGAGATTGCACAGTGCACAGTGTACCAGTGCAGATATACAGCACTCACAGGACCAAGCAGCAGGGGGGTGCTTGGTGTGTGTGTGTGTGTGTGTATGTGTGTGTGTGTGGGGGGGGGCTGACACCAAGGATTCATCCACCTGATGAGTTTTATTATTCTGTTAAGCTGGCATCTTCTGAGCCTGCATGTTTCAACAGCTACACACTCATGGCTCCTCTGGGGCCTTTGTTGCCTGCTACATGTAGTGTGTGTCCCCATGTTGTCTTCCCTTCATAACCTTTTTGGGTTGACGCTGTAAGTCATAACTTGGTTAGAATAACCCCAGTAAGCTCATACTTTCATTATGAGAAACCCAATTAAGATGTCTTACTCCCATATTAAAGAAGTTGCTGTGGCATGGAAACATCTTCCTCCTTTCACTTTAGGTTTTTGTCATCTGTGCAAACTCAGACATGCACAGGGTTATAAGTACATTCCAGTGTCAACAACAAAGCAAAGAAAAAAAAAAAGAAGAAGAAAGATTAGGATTGGGATCATAATTTCTTTCCCATGTAACCTGATATTGCTCAAAGTTTTCATACTTTTTTGCTTCTACCTGTGGGTGGGACACCACAGTTGGGCAGCAAGACTCTGATAATTGCTTTATTATGGCAACAGGGACACCCAATCGCAGGGTATCAAAGCTGCATGTAAACAGCTTATAATTAGACCAGAATCAGAATATGACCAATAGCCGGACTGCTCAGTGCATGTAAAGGTAGCCAATGACAAGAAAATGCCACTGTCGTGTACATATCATTGATTCTCACATCCCCGTATTCACCATGGCAACAAGTTTCTTCCTATCCTGTAGGCCTCTGCATGTGTGTGTGTGTACTGTGTTGCCTTACGCATCAGTCTACGTGCGCGTGTGTGTGTGCGTCTGTGCACGTGCGCGTGCCTATTTTTTGTGCTTTCTGTCTCTCATTCTTGCGCGTCCACGCTTCATTCTCGACTATGTTAACACGCCTCCATGAAAGCTTTACTACGCGTGTGGCTGGCAGAGCAGAATGAGAGCCGCACTCTGCACAGGAGGCGAGATAAGCACCACTTTGAATACTAGTGTGTGTAAAGCACAGTTTTCCACCACAAAATGAGCACTCATTCAAAAGAAAACAATAGGCGGGCAGGCAAAAAAAAAAAAAAAAAAAAAAAAGAGGATGGAGGGAAGACAAAGAGATTTGGAGATGTGTGTAAAAGGTTGAGAGGGGAAGAAGAGGGGGGGGAGAGAGACGGCGAGCGGGAACGGCGTCTGTAGGTAGAGAGAGAGACGGGGAGAGGGAGGCAGGGAGGGAGGGAGACAGCAATTAGTGGGAGATAAAAGGCATGGCGGGGAGGGTAAGACAACCTCCTATTACTCCAATTAATCCAATTTGAAAAAAAAAATAAAAAAAAGAACTTAGCGCACCAGAAAGGCAGATCCATTTCCCTGACAACAGCAAGTGTTTGAGGGTCGTGAGTGGGCAGCCGGAGCAGGCCTCCTGCCAGGCTGAGCAGAAAACAGCATGCTGGCATTTCAGCCGGGCGGAGGGGAGCGCGCGCCCCGTCAGCGAGCACATTAACACTAATTCAACATGACTTGTTGATATATTTCCATGGCGGTAATGATGTTAATGGCAGTATTTTAATGCCCGTGTGCATGGGAATCAGAGGGAATATTAATGGCGCCGGCCGCCGATAGGGGCCGAGGGTGGAGCACGTTAATATGCATCGAGTGTGTGTGTGTGGTGAGTGAGTAATACCGCTCCAGCTCAAATTTACTGATGTTAAATACAACAAGCCTTTTCAGTGAGTTATCCCCACCATCAGTCACCGTGCTGTTGGTGTGTATGTATAGTGGAATAGGTCAGCGAGTGTTAATGAAGTGCAGGTGACAACCTGGAGATAACTGGAAGCCGCGGAGCCGACCGTCTGATGCCAGAGGCGCGAACCGCCCGTATTTTCGAATGAGCCGGATCTTTGATGAAGTTGAGTGCTTTGCTGTGGCACCCTTTGAAAGAGGGCATGCTAATCTTCCCTTTATCGACCCAATTAATGTGCTGCCATTCGCTGTGAAGCTCTGACCTGTTGTTGCGGGCCCCTGCGCTGCGGAAAAAGGCCCGAGTCAGAACGCGCCGCAAACCCTGCAAACCGCTACGGAATCATGATTAATGTTTCCTGCTGAAAATTGCAATCGCTCATGCGCAAAAAACCCGGCCGATGGATTCCGATTATTTTCAGCCACGTTTGGGGTTTCTCTGCCTTCCGAAAGTAAGCAGGAAAGCAATTTATTTCGGTTTTCAAGCTGCAACTTCATTAGCGTTATCTCCAGCCATTGTTTCAAGATGCGTCCAATTATGTCAGTGTCCAAAAGCTCACAATCAAAACACCATTTTCCCTTCAAACATGTTCCGACTAATCCCACGAATAATCACCCGCATTTGTGATTAGATTACCGTGTTGTTTTTTCCCCAGTCGCTGTAATGGATTAGACCTGCGTGTGACCTGCAAAGTAGAGCAGATTGCTGTCCGCTGCGTGATGCGCCGAGTCTTCAGCCGGCCCTTTTGACAGCTGCATTGTTTGAAAAATAGCAGGAAAGGAGGCTGCTTTGAAATCCCCCACTGTGGGGGCTCTTTAAGCTGTTCACTGCCTTCACGGCTGCACCATCCACAGCGGTGGGAGTGTGGCTTTCACTATTCTCCCCAAAGTCAACAGTGAGATATTTAGTGTTATTGACATTTGGGGGTAAGTTGTTGTTTTGGCACCCATTTACCAAGTCCTCCCTTCTGTGAGCACTTTGTGTTGTCAGATATCAAGCCAGGCGCAGGGCTACTGTGCACCAACCTGTGCACAGAGCTGTACTATCCATATTATCCATCTTATATTAGCTTATATATTGTATTGTATCATGTAGAATTGCATTACACTACACTGCACTGAAGTGTATTATCTTATCTTATCTTATCTTATCTTATCTTGTCATTTCTCTCTCATGTTACCTCATCTCATGTTATGTAATAATTTATTTCAAACCTACTGGTATTGGACTTCATCGTCCTGGCTCCTATCCTCTGGTACTTAATTATGTCACATTATATACTCTTCCTACAGTAAAATATAGCTGTTTCTGTCTGCCACAGCACCAGATCAGAAATCACTGTGACAATCCATTGTGCACAGCCAGAGGGAGGAGACGAGGCCTGGAAGCGGGGTGCAGAAGTGGGGCTGAGGAGCAGGCAGAGAGCCAGAGAATGTGAGGGTGAGAAGGAGAAGTACAAGGTTTGTGCTTTAGCTGAGGGGGAAGAGGCGATGCTCAGGCCTTGAGAGGGCTTAGAGACAAGTGTGTGGATAAAAGCCAGGCAAAAGAGAGACGCCTGCAGGTGGCACATGTAAAACAGGCTGGACTCGGCAACCAAGGACGCAGCCTAATAACATCACAAGTGACTTTACCCAGAAGCCCCTTTCATTCCAGGTGTGTGTCAGCTTCCACGGCACAGCCGCCGCTTGACGCACACAATTGCTTTTTGCCAAGTGAAGCAGCAAAATCCCCAGGCCCGGCTGACATGTAATGACAAATGTGTGAACACTGGCTGGGAAACCGGCTGTGATTTCTAAAACATTGTCTGAAATAATAGCGGGAGAGGGAGGGGAGAACGCCAGAGAGTGCAAATTACAGCAAAGGCAATGGGCTGGAAAAAAGAACAGCCTTGTTGATGACAACACTATGTGCTTGTGTGACAGAGGCCCTCGCTTCAGTATCCATCTCTCAACTTATTCCATAAAACACATCGTCAGCTCTGGGGGGAAATGGACCGCTGAATGGCACTACACCATAACAATTCGTGACCGAGATCTGTGGAGATGCGTCTTGTAAGTGGGCCTTGTAAATGTGTAAAGGGGGAGCGGGAGAGGGGGGGGGGAACTACATTGTTCACTCACAACAATCTGATGTTGCGTTGGATCGGAATTGATGTAAATATTCTCTCAAGGTTAACTGCAAGCTGTTTGCTTTAAGTACAGAGCGTAACTACTCTGCCCGGCGAAGCTGTTCTAACCCCGCTCAATGAGAGTTGCACTTGTGCCATATGTTTCTGCTCACGTTGAATAAGAAATGAATTCCTGACGAGTTTAAGTCGCTCTCTGTGGCGTTTCTCACAAAGCTAATGGGCCATAAGTGAATTATTGATGACTGTTGATCAAGAACAGAGCGGAAAATAGGTTACCTATGAGCTCACGCTCAAACACAGTGGCACGCCTGAATATTTCATCAAAAGGGGTAAATAGGCATGCTGATAAGATGATAATATTCCGAGGCTTTCCTTCTGATGGCTAATTTGAGGAATCAAATGAACCCCCGGCACTGATATTGACCTGTGTTCCTTCAGCTCATGAGACCTCATTCCGCTGCGAATCCTCGCTCAGCAGTCTTTATCTCTCTCTCACTCTCTCTCTCTTAACTCCGACATCCCTCTCTCTCTCTCTCTCTCTCTCTGTTTGCTGTGGGCAGCGGTAGCAGTGTGAGAGTGATGTGACCTTGGCCTGGTTCTGCGGGGCTCCGGAGGACAGCCGTGTCTCACAGCGATCCGTTCCTCCCCACCAATCCCCGATTAGCGGGCGGGCAGCGGGCAGCGGACGGGAACTAAATGTCGCAGTGCAGAGGGCCATTGTGGGAGCCGGTGGAGCCGAGAAGAGGTGGGAGGGAGGGGGTGGGGGGGTGTAGAGGGGGTTCTGTGGGACGAGGAAAAAGGGGAGGGGTAGTTCAGTATTGGGTCAAGGAGGACAAAGAAGCAGAACCGGGCCCAGTGGGGAAGGGAATGAGGAGGCATAAAGGCCCAGGGAGGAGGCCTCAATTTGGGCTGTGCTGCTGAATGTGTTACCCCTCTTCCGAGTCATCGCTCCACACACACACACACACACACAGTCTGTGCCCACGAATGCATACACACCAATTCATCAAGGTGTATACAAATACTCATGCAAATGCACCCAGACATACACATGCACACACACACACACACACACACACACACACACACACACACATACACACACAACAGATGGGCTCATGCTATGACAATCACCTTTCCAGTGTCCTTGGCTCGCTCTTCATATTCACCCCTCCCTTCCCCCGGCTCTGTAATTCTCCCCTCTGCTGTAACTCTTTCCTCTTGATTCAAATCAATTTTCAGGGTGCCACACCGGCAAGACACCAGACAAGGCTTACCATGCAAGAGCGGTGGAAGTTTTCTCTCTCTCTCTCTCTCTCTCTCTCTCCCTGCCTTCCTCCCGCCCTTTCCATCCCGCTCTCCCTCCCCCTGACTCTCCCTCCATTCTGTGCTTCTCTTAAATGAGGCCTGAGCAATCGACCCCGGTGATAATCCAGTCTTTCATATTGGCAGATTAATATTGACTTAGAGCCCTTCAGCTGATTCTCTGCCCATCCTCCAGGTGCTGGAGCATGCAGAGTATGAGAGATGGAGCTTAATATACATTCTGCTAGTGCCTCGCATCCCAGAAGGGCTGCATGAGAAACACTGTCGAGAGCCGGGAAGTGATTGTGGTTTGCCGGCTGCACATATATATGCGGCCACACACGGCGTTAAACAACACTGACACATGCATATGCCGACACGTATGCATGTGCAGTTGTCCAGGTGTCGGACTGGACTGTGGTCCAGACAAAAACATACAGTAAATGACAAATAAAAGACATACCACCATTTTTTTTATTTCCTTTAATGGTTTGTTCAGTAGACCAAAATATGCTCAGGCTGCCTCTGCTTTCCGGTGGAGTAACCATGATGAACACACGCTGAGACAGTCCCTTTCATGGTGATTAATGAAGATTTGATGAGGGCAAATCAATGACGTTCATTAACTAGAAATCAGCGAGAGACATGAAATCGAATGCTCCCAACATGAGATAAAAATAACAAGTGAATATGAAATAAATGAAGATTAAATGGGTTCTATGGCGGGGTGACACTCGGATCCATGGCCATAGATTTATCGGCTAGCTCAGCAATGTAAATGCAGTGATAAGCGGAAGAAACAATGGCGGGTTAAGATTAACTGTAAGCCTATGACAGAGGCTTATTATTCTCCAACATGACCTATAGGTAGACCAGGATGACTAAACGCTTTTCCAATAGACCGGAAAGACTCCTCAAGCCACAGTCATTTCTGATACCTCAATAATTAATAGAACCAAACATAAAACTGTGATCATGTTTTATAGACTTCACAAAGCTCTAGTCAACCAAATGAGGTTGCTGTTGGCCATGATTTAGATGCAGCCTGGAAGTAGTTAGCCCTAGTGGCTAGCCCTACCACAGAACTTGAATGGATATAATAGTCCTTCCACTGTTTGCCTTGGTAATTTGGCTAGTACAGCAAAAAATGGCGATAATGGAATTTTTAAATTTTTCTGGTAATTCGCGGTAGTGTTACCTATGGAGTTGCCAGGGTGTGTGCACACACGTGACGTTTTTTTGAAAACAACAGAGTGGCGATTTCAGCTAAATAATGGTGTAAATGTCAGTCTTTTCAAGTCAGTTTGGGATCGGTTGGCTTCAGGAGACTTGGATTATGCTGGACAAGCGGTATGGAGCCATTTTATGGTTATTTTTTGAAGCCTGAAGACCTGAAGTCTGATACGATCCCCAGCAACGTATTTGTATACGTTATTATCCCCGTGGGGAAATTTATCCTCTGCATTTGACCCATCCTATACACACACTAGGAGCAGCCGCAGTACAGCGCCCGGGGACCAACTCCAGTTCTTTTGCCAGTGCCTTGGTCAGGGGCACTGACCGGAGTAACATACATGTCTTTAATGGTGGGAGGCGGAAACCCACACAAACACGGGGAGAACATGCAAACTCCACACAGAAAGGACCTAGGACGGACCGGGGGTCGAACCCAGGACCTTCTTGCTGTGAGGCAACAGTGCTAACCACTGAGCCACCGTGCCGTCCGTCGTAACTTACTTCACCTGGAAACCCAAGGGAAACTTGCATCGACTAAAAAACTTTACCGGATTTTCTACTGGCATGGGGGTGAGTAGATAATGACTGAATTTTCATTTTTGGGTGAACTATTCCTTTAAAGCTGTAAAGTGTGTGTCTATTGCATGAGTGCTTAGCAAACTGTCAAAACTCAACTGAAAGCTAACATTAGCAACAAGGTTAATGTAGCATTATCAAAGATTGTACTTCTCTTGCTAGGTTTAGCATTAGCATGTTAGCAATCCATGTCAGCAAGGCGACAGAGAAGCTCCTTCGGTCTTTGCTGCAAAACCTCTTGCCTAAGCGACTTGGCCGCCGCTCCGACCATCGTGGAACGTTAATTTGAATAGAAAGAAAAACAATGAACTAATATTCAAAATATCAAATTATCCTTCTAATCACCAGTATTCAACGAGCGGCAGTTGCAGCCTTGCTCTCTACGTTGCCCTCTATGAACTCCTAATAGGCAAAGACACACAAACAAATGCATAATATGGAGTGTTTTACAACCTGGCAATCATATTTCCACACTTGTCCTTGGAATTTATCACACACAAGCCCAAGTGCAGAATGACATAAATCTGACAGCGATGCAACCATAAAACACAACCACAGAGTTCAGTGTTAACAACCTCAGGGTCATTACCCCTCTGCTGCTCGGAAATAATCACAACGAGCACGTGACGGAGCGAGCGGCGCTGATGTGTTCGACTTTTGAGCCGTTGGGTGTCCGGCGTGCGCGCGGCGGTAAGTGCCATGCTTTGGATTTCCTACAGTGGATAATGCACTAGATGGCCACAATCACGTTGACGTTATGATTGTGCGCGGCTGCACGGGGACATTTTCCGTCCCGAGTCTTCAATTTATTATTTGAAACTGTGACACAGATCTGCGGGGATGATTCACGGCTGAAAGGAAAATGGCTTTCTGCTTTTGACGGGAGCGATGCGATCGGGAAAGGGGAGACGACAAAAAAACAAAATGTTTGCCCGTGTTTGAGAAATGGCTGACAACGGAGGACCAGTCAAGCTGACAGGCCGAGCGTTCTCCTCCTACCTGACTTTTACCTCCGTGCCGATGCACAGTGTGACTTTTAGCACAAGTTTGAGACGCCGAATCACGAGCTCGGGACTATAAGGTTCCATCTGCGTTCCGAGGCGCTTTTAAATGCAGAGCGTTGAAGTTTAACACAACATTTTTAATTGAGCCATAAGCCACGAGAGGCTGTGTTTTACTGCGGATTTAGAACAGCTGAGGTGATGTTAGGCGTGACACAAAGTGGAAAAAACCCTCGTGAACAGTAGCTAAACAAGGTGGTTGCTAAACAACACATAAGCACCGGTATGAGAGGTGATTTTCGGTCACTGCATTAATATTCAAATTAACAGCTATGGCAGTCAAAGGTGGGCGTTTATCGGGTCTTTTACAGCATCTTCAAATGTGACTCATCCGATCAGAGGACTGCACCTAGCCGCTTTAGTGGTGATTACACTATATTTTTACACACTTAACCATTTCTAAAATTTCAGCCATATGGGAAGGCCTGTTTATGTGAATATCTCACTTTTGGGCCCAAATTGTCAGATGCTTCCTTATACTCTCAAAAAAAAAAGAGATACCTTTTGTCGCTGGGACAGAAGCTACAACTCTGCACCTTTTCTATCTGACAGTATATGACAACCCTAAATTGGGAGCGCTTTTATTGCGGTGCGGTATGGGGATGTGAACTTTCCGTGGCACTGCAGCACACCGGGGCTGCTGTTGTTCAGGGTTCAGGCTTGGCTGAGAGCATACTTAGTGTAATGATCCATTGGCTGTGTGTGTGTCTAATGAAGAAATAGATTATGTGCTGATGCTCGCCCACTTCATTGGCCTGTTAATGAGCGTATTTGTTTGTATGTATGCGAGATTGTGCGTGGAAGTCGGTGCGTGTGCGTGTGTGTGTGTGTGTGCGTCTCCCAGCCTGAAGAGGAGGGGTTAATGAACCAATCACAGTCCATCAGGGAGTCTATCCTGGGCCTAGATGAGTCCGCCGGTCATTCGCTCCCTCTCTCTTCCACACTTCCCCCAAGCTCTCTCTCTCTCTTTCTCCATCCACGCCTCCCCTCCCTTCCTCCGTCACCAATCCCTCTCTTTCCCCACCTCTCTCTCGAACCGCCTCCCTCCCTCCCTCCCTCCCTCCGTCTTTCACACTCCCCACAGATTAGCGTTAACGAGGATATTAGCTGCGGCGGTAAACACAGTCCCTCTCTCCGACCCACTTGGCAGCTCGGAGGTGAGGAGAGAATGTCATGACTCGGGTCTCGCTCTCCTTCTAGCCCCCCTGGCTGCCGAGGCGAGCGCTACTAGAGAGGAACACAAAGAGAGAGCGAGAGAGGCGAGAGGTGTGTGTGTGTGTGTGTGTCTAGGTGTGTATGAAGGGGCGGCGGGCTGGAAAAGACAACGGCAGAAAAGACAGTGCCAGTGGGAGAGGTCGGATCACGCTGGCACCGGTTCACATCGGAGGTCATGTAATTTCAGGCGTCTGACTGGGGGAAGGAGAAAAACCTTTTATCAAAGCGAGCGCTCACCGGGGCCAAAATAGTCGGGATGCTTGCCCTGTTCCATTGCACTGTGAGCAAACCCACTCACTAGCCATTTGGCGCTCCTTCAGCGGCCATAACTACTGCTTGTGCCCTGAAACGTGAATCTCATCCCAACTTTGTTTATTTATAAGCTTGGCGTTCTTCGGGGAGGGGGGGGGAGGAATCGACCATTTCCATCTGCAGAGAGCTATACATTTCCCCTGCGAGTGCTAGAGTGGTTTAACGAGTACCTTAGGTTCACCTTTGTGCTCCTGCCGAAACACACACACACACACACACTCCCACACACACGAATGCGATGCGGGGTGCACATGTGGACCAAGCCCCTGTGGGGAGGTCGCTCTGATAGAGGGGTTTATGCCTGTCCCAAAGGGCCAGCAGCAGGGCTCACAAAACAGTCACAAATCAATACCCCACACATCTGTCAGGATGTGATTAAACTCTCCCAGTCCCCAAACACACACATACACACACATACACACACACACACACACACACACACACACACACACGCACACACACGCGCTCGGAAGAGGGCAGATGAGAAAAAGGAAATGTGAGAGCGAGTTCAAGGCCTGAGAAAAGGTTAGCGCCGAGTGTTAAGTTTACCCCGAGGTGCTCCGTCTCCTAGCGTGACCTCAGCAGCAGTGTGTTCACACAGCTTCACACAGGGAAACAGCACCGCATGGGCCGCTCTCCCTCGCAAAGAACCCAACGCGGGGCTTCGAGTGACACCGTGACACCCGCCCTTAAGGCACATGCAATATGACTACACTTAAGGACATTTTTTTTGGCTATGTGTGCACGCAAGACACAAAGACTGACCTACATAAGATGAATGTGCGCTGCTCTTTTGGACACAATGGGCTGCGGCGGCTGAGGCACCTGAGGACGTGGAGGGAAGAAATTCATCAAAAAGCAATCAACAGCGCTCGGTGGTGACTGATCTAGCGTGGCATCCATTCATTATGTAAATCTCGCAACCTGGCTTTCTTTATCATCAAAGACCCTCATTCTGAGAAATTAGCCACTCTCTATCGGTGGAAAAACAACAGAACACTAAAACTGGACTGTTGCTATGGAAACTGTGGGAGAAACCATTTTAGGGAGAGCGGGCGGCAGGGGTGTGTGTGTGTGTGCACCGTAGGCCCGGGTGTATGAGGAGGCCACGGTGTTCGCAATCAACAGGTTCGCTGGCTGCAGCGACGCTGGGACCCCGAATGGAACGGTGAATTCGATTCAAGATGCCGTGACATCAGGCGGCGTTTCGAGCGAGATCGAGTATTAAAGCGAAGGTACAGCATTTATTGCCGCTGCTACAGATGGACCTCATTACGGGGAGATTAGTCCACGGCTGCGCAAAAAATAATAATCTGACTCACTGATGTCTATCGAGCCCGCAGAGCGGCGAGGACGGCGGCCGGCTCCCGCCATCACGTAAAAGCAAATGTTGAATTCCTGTTGAGAGATGAAAAATAACCTCAAATAATGCAGCGGGGGTATGAATATTGCAGGATCCCCAGACCCCCCCCCCCCCAACCCGGCCGACGTCACACTCGTCTTTCAGCCAACTGCAGCGAGCGTGGACTTGATATGAGATTCAGAACAGAGCGAGAGACTACCTTCAAGGGCACATCAAACCCTGAATGATCATTTACATTCATGAATCAATAATCCTTGTCGGATGAAACGGGGGGGGGGGAGATAAAGGGATGTTTCATCTTTGGGGTCATTTCTGTGTTGAGGGACCTAATCTTCATTACTCAGGATGAAACGCACCAAAGCGCAGGAAACTTCCATTCGCCCAAGCATCGGTCATCTCTGATGGCGCCCTACCTTTTCATTTCGGAATTTATGAGGGCTTTTTATTCGCCCCCCTCAGCCATAACTTATCAAGGTTTGACAGCAAACAATGTTCTTCATGCCGGCATCCATTTACAGGCAGGATGTCTGTGTCTGGAATGCAGAATGTGATCCGTACAGTGGCTCCCACGCTCGCATAATTTGGAAAGGAAAGGGTTAACGGCGTCATGTAGGAGGATTGAAGTCCAGCCGTTTGTCTCCTTATTCTCCCTTTCCTCAGTTCAGGTTAATGCAGGCTGGGGTTCGGGATTTGTTGTTCTCGGGCCTCAAAGGATTATCATCAGAGTGCAGGAAGTTCCTTGGATGTGTTGGGCTGCTTGCTTTGACTGACACAAACACACTGAGGCATGCACGGATGCACACACACACACACACACACACACACCAAGCAGCAACAATACATCAGAATACAGGATGTTTCCACTTGGAATGACAAATGTAACAAAATAGAACAAAAATCCTGGTGACAAGAAATTCAAGTAATATATCTGTATACATATGCAGCACACTGGGATGCACCAACACACACACACACACACAATGCACCATGCTGGAGTATCCACTCATACAGTACATATACACACACACACACACACACCTAACACATGCCTGGTGTTTTGTGTATTGTCCAATACACACCCACTACACTTGCTTGGTGTTCTGTGTATACGTGGGTGGGTTTTTGTATGTGTGTGCCTATTCATATGTATACAAACACACACACACACACACACACACACACACACACACACACACACACACACACCTTTTTGTGTTTATGTGTGTGTGTGTGTGTGTGTGGTGATGGTGTGTGTGTGTGTGAGTGTGTGAATACCAAATGGAAAGGTTTCTTCCCCCAGGCCCCGCTGCTGCAAGCCACCAGGTATCTGTCTCCGTCCTCCGACGTATTATAAATCACCGCGATGCGAAATTACTTCAAGAATTTACAGATTCCATTGGAAGACTACTCCTGATTTATGTGCCATAAATCAGCATCATTAGCCTCCGTGAGCCTAATCCAGCAGCCACCTGGGAGCCCGCTTGGTCGGGAGGGATAAGGACGAGGAGGCGGCGCCGCTCGGGGGGGAAATAATGCGAGGAAGCGCGGAATACTTGATGATTGGAGGAGGAAGACAATGAAGAGGAAGCGGAGAAGAGGGCAGGGGGGGTGGGGGGCAGATGAGCGATAGATGGGGCGTCGTGCTCTGTCACCTACCCGGGCCCCGCAACGATGTCATCATACGCCGGCGTACCCGAGCGCCTGATAGATGGGAGGCGGCCGAGCGGAAATACCTGTGTGTATACCTGGGAAGTGAGCGTCGCAGCCTTTCAGCTACCGATAACCGCGGGGTTAACGGCTCACTCCCAGCCGGATTCCCCCCCCCGACCCCCTCCCCCCTCCCGCCGGCTCAGCCACGTCCCACACAGGCAGATTGGTATGCAGCTGTAGTTCAGCCTCCACCGCTGTATCCATCAGAGAGAGCAGACAGGGCTAATAGGGGAGGGAGGGGCAGTTAGGCTAAGCGCGCGTTCACACCAAGCCTGTTTCGGAGCGCTTTACCCCTTTAGTTCGGTTCGTTTGGCCAGGTGACAACAATGCCATCTGAACTTACTGAATTTAATCCGAACCAGGAAATGACCCCAGAATGCAAGGCATTATGGGTATAAGGAGACGAGTGTTGACATCTGATAGCCAGCAGTAACTCATGCTTGGAAAACCTAGCATAACAAAATGAATCATTTTTTGAACCATAGCAGTGTTATTTACAGCTATAGCCCATTTACTTCTGTCAAACGTCTAGTTTACATTGCCCCCAATCATTCTGCAATGATGTATGTAATTAGATTTTTTAACATTTAATCCTTTTTCGACGTTTTTTTAAAATACAATCTTTATGGTGTCAAACCTAGCTTGAAATGAACTGCTGTCCCAGCTAACAAAGACGCCCCAAATAAAATGATATGGATGTGACAAAAAAAAAAGTTTGTAAGGCGACATGTTTTTGAGTGATTAATTCCTGGTGGAGACTTCCATTTCTTCCTGTGGCTGTCAGGTGATTGACAGTAAGCAGAGCGTAACGTAATGCATGCAGTGATATGAAAACACTCACCTCAGGCACAATGAAATAACAATAAAACTTTGACAAAACCAAATTAAGACTTCATGTTTACTGTGATGGATTACAGCTCGGGAAATTGTCAAGTCTGCGGAAGATGTTTTTTCATTTTTTCATATTGTACAGGAGTGAATGGCAGAAAAAGGCTTCTTCTGAAGCGAGGGAAATGAGTCCCGATATCTCCACCTACGCTGACTGTGTGCAGACCAACCAGGAATAATGTAAAGGCCAAAGTCCACATGGACAGACCTCAGTTTGGTTGAGGTGTTTTCTGTCAGTATTTTTTGTTATTTTCCTCCGCCATGCATCAACCGGAATGTAAGTTTCTTTGAATTCCCCCTCACATTTTTTAATTTGTCAGTGGCTTCAATCAGGAAACTGATCTCCTGGCACAAAATAAAGGTTACTTTATATATTCATTTATAGGCTCAGAGCTGACAAGACAGATAACAAACTAGTCTACAGAGTAATCTAACCTAGAGAAAAAAAAGCCTATCATCATTTGTTAAACCTAAATGAACCAAATCCAAAAACGCAATAAAATAAACTTTTAGTGTAAATGCATTTCAGGCCAGAAGTGTCAGTTGCAAGCCAATGTGATTTGACACTGATTAATTAGTAATCTCTCATGTAAACATCTCCTAACTCTTACATCATCATGTTTGCTAACATGCCTTGCAATAAACATGTTATCCCGAAGACTCTCCAGATATAATTCAGTTACATCAAAACCGATCAAAGGGACTATCTTATTACTTCATGGAAGCCATCGGAGGGCCAGAAAGAAGTTTTGTGGCGGGCCAAATTTGGTCCGCGGGCCCTACTTTGGCCAGCTCTGCTCTGCTGGATTGTGCTGAGACACCTGGCCATTACACCGGGATACTCATTTGCTTGGATATTCTTCATGTTTAAGCTTGCCTTGTAACACTGTCCAACGCTGTGAAGTCATCAAGAAGCGCCACAGCATTAGTCACTTCCTCCATTTTTTATCCCCTGGGTGTACAGGTCCTGTAGCAGCACACCTTCATTTATCATCATCAGTACGACCCATAGGGACCCCCCCCACCCCACCCAGGCTGCATCCTGCACATCTCCCCCTAACCCCTCTACACTGGTTACTGTCACAGCTACCTCTACCTCCAACACTGTAACAATACTGCCGCCTCTGCAGTCCTCCACGACAAAAACTCTCTGACAGCCCACCGGCGGCCCATTCCATACTTCACCTTATGGTGTGACATCGACTTCCCCCCGAGCTTCATTTCTCTAAGACAAGTGAACTTTTCATCAGCCTCCACCCTCCATGTCTGACAGATCCCACTCAACAACTGTCATCAGCCATCATTAACAGAGAGACAGTGGAGCCGCAGGAGGCTTTCAGAACCCTTGCATCACGCTGGACAATAACCTCGGCTTTTACCAATGTACTGCCAACATCCATACACACTGTCAGCAGAGAGTCTCGCTGCATCCAAATTTTGTTCAGTTTATACACAACGCTAAAGGCACTGATTGACTCAGAAAGGGCAACTTTTTGTTCAACTCTTTGTACTTTGTACCGTGCTTGTAAGAACTTTTGATTATGTGATGTTGATGAGTTGAAGTTATGTGAACCGATATCTTTCATAATGTGCGATGTACTCCTAATGAAGAGAACAGTATCTTCGGATGACAATAAACTGACTATACTATTACTTATACTGCCTCTGGTACAACTAGTACTGCTTATAATCATCATAATCATAACCATAATCTTGATTATAGCCCTTTGCAAAATGATGCCTGTGGTGTTAAATGAAACATTAATAAAGAAAAAATAAAAAGCAATGAGATAAAGAAAAAATCAAGACATGAATTTAAAAACAGGCACATGAGAATAAGACAGAAAACAAGAATAAAGAAGGGGAACAAATTATTTAAAAGCCCATCTGCAAAAGTGTATTTTAAGGAGTGATTTAATGGTGCAACGTTTAGCATTTTTAAACATCAATGTGTCATTGTCAAATTAACTGTGAT
The DNA here is from genome assembly GCF_048128805.1 of Centroberyx gerrardi. Taxonomy (NCBI): domain Eukaryota; kingdom Metazoa; phylum Chordata; class Actinopteri; order Beryciformes; family Berycidae; genus Centroberyx; species Centroberyx gerrardi. The sequence continues at coordinate 8,155,577 of NC_136014.1, read as the reverse complement.
ACCTTTGTATAATTATCATAAATTCTCAAAATGTGGTCTAAAAATTGGGACCATATTTTCCATAAACTCTTCCTGTTGCAGAGAAGATGTTGCTACTTGCCCCCCTTCCCCCTCCCTCGCTCGCTCGCTCCTCATTTGTGTTTGTTTTGTCTTTGTCTTTACTAAAGAGGATAAACATGCTGGAAGTGATTTTTCCATCGGCCTTTCACTCCTTTCAACATCTGCTATTGTGAGAAACTCTGAAAGCTTTAGCTCCGTTTGCACTGGAAGAACAGCTCTCTCTTCCTGTTTTGTGCCATAAAGCAATCCAGCAGTTTTCCCACCAAATCCGACCCGGTGGCTCACAATGAAAAACACAATGTAGAGTCTGGTAGAGGCTGCCAGTCTTCTCTTATTGATGTTGAAATGCTACACACAGCACCTTTAAAAGATGACAACATTTTCCCACCCTAAGCTGTCCCAAAGCTACGGGCCCGGGACAAAAAAAGGCTCAATCACCTTTAGTCTTTACAGTCTGGACTCCTGAACGGCCTGAAGGTCCTGCCTGTGGCGGTGAGGTTGCACTCCGGCTTGTACGAGGCTTAACCTTCAATGAGATACGCTTAGACAGAGTGAAAGGGTTTTACTGTACAAAAGGAATAGAACAGAAGACAAGAGGAGTCTGGGCAGAAAACAGAAGTGAAAAGCTGGAGCAGACTAAAGTGGTTGATGATTTGAGTGGACAAGAAGAACACAAGAACCGGGAAGACAGGTAGATGAAAGCAGTCCAAAGTCTGAGTAGACGGCGCGTGTCTTCTATCAGCCTCTGCAGATTAGACTTCAAATACAAAGGAAAAAACACCAAAACAAAAAACATGCGGGGTGAACTTTTTAGTCAATATTTCATAACCAAAAGCATTTTCACTTGAGGATGAATGTAGTACTTGACCACTTGTGTGGGCAGGGATGATCCCAGAGATCGCCGGTCACACCATGACATATACAGTCACCTTTAAGATGATGTATGATTCACACTGCGCAGCAGGTTGTAATCACACCTGTTCACACACTGGTGCTAAACGCCCTCAGAACTATGATTAACATCCATTTTCTTTTCAGTAATATCTCCTGTCGGTTGGATTTAATGTACTGTACCAATCCTCTATTCTGTTTGACACCCCCCCACCCCACCCTTAGCCCTCTAAACGTGAGTGTGTGTGTGTGTGTGTGTGTGTGTGTGTGTGGCCCCGTCTACCTCAGGGCCATGCCCCCAGCAGGCAGACTCCCATGTGTCCCCAGGCCTGGGGATCCAGCAAGCGGCCAGCCTCTCTCTCTCTCTCTCTCTCTGTGAAGTCAGCACTTCTGTGTCAGATCAAATAATTGGATTCCCATTTGTCAGCAGAATACACGTGTACCCCCACACTCAGCAGATCACAGCCGAGTCGGGGGGTGTGGGGCGGTGGGGGGATGTGGGGGTGTGGGAGGGGGGGTGCAGGGGTTATCAAAATTTCCATGCGAGGGAGCTTTAGACAAATCGCAAATTCTTCCAGCTATTGTCTGCCTTTGCCAAATATGAAGATGTTACCACACACCTCATGGCAGAAGATATTTTTCTCTCTAATGCCTTATTCACATTTAATGAAGAGCAATGCATTCATTGAAAATGTGTTCATGTCAACAACAGAGTGACTTACTGCAGTACCACTTTTGGAGGTACATACCTTCTAGTTAGACTCCTGCTTAGCGAGACCATCAGAGCCTGCCATTCACTGTTCTCTGGGCCTCACTGAGATACTGGCAGATTGGAGTTTGGTTATACAAACATGGAGGCAGAAATTATCTCACTGTTTGAGTTATACCTCAGTGTTCACTGCACAATGTCCAATGTTCACTCCCAGAACCTGTTTTTTAGAGTGGAAGTTAGCTAACTGGCAAACTTGAATGGCAAAGAAAGAACTCTTGTCAAAATATAAATAAAAATATAAATGGCAAATACTTATTTGTTTATTAATTCATGATCATGGCATTCGTGACCTTGGAAGGTCAGCAGCTAGCTAACTAGCTTACCAAGATAGCTCTAGGCTAGTATGGCTGGTTTGAACTTGGAAGGTCAACTAGGCTAACTAGCTAACTAGATAACTTAGTATGGCTTGACAGCATATTTTCAGTTGGTAGCAAGAGGGCTGGGCTTCATAATATTATCTTCCTTCTCTCTTACCTGTTGCCTTTTCACTGGGCTTCAGTCTAATGTTACTTAGCCAGAAAAACTGTGGTTCTTTGGCTCCGTCCATTGAGGTTTAACCAATGAGATTATTTCTGCCTCCAGAGTAGCTCTGCCTACAAGAAATGTTTGTAGAACTAAAACTCCAATCTGCGAGATACTGGGCATGTTTGGAAGGGGTTATGAAGCATCGGTACACTATGCTGCTGTTGTCATGTGAAAACCCCGTAAGTCCAATTGTGATTTTCATGTTTTAACTTCGTTTGAAGGATCACTTGATCCTGTATAAGCTGATAAATTTCTATGAGCCTTGGTCTTATGAAACCCTTTCAAAACCCACTGGATTAACTCTATAATGCATGGTGGTCAAGTCAAAAACAAAGCTGATTCCTTTACTTCCTGAAAAGTTGATATTTTAAGTTTAATTACTTGACAGTGATGCTAGTGGGGGTGTAAGGCGGATAGCTTTAAAGGGATTTGGGAAGTTGATTCAAACTGCTGATTTAAATCATTTACAGATGGGAGGAATCTGAAGAGAACGCCATGCGAGCTTAGAACCAGACTGATTCAGTTTAAGATATTAAATAGGATTTACTGGACTCCTTTAAGGCTCTGCAAGGTCAAACTAACCCATCTTGCTGGATGTGCGGGGACGATCATAGCACCCTGATCCATTTCTTGTGGGCATGCCCAAAAGTTCAGGACCTGTGGTTAGCAATTCATGAGACTATCAAGCTTGTTGGTGGTCAAAGCATTCCATTTACACCTAGCCTGTATGTGTTGGGTGACCTGCTGATGCTTAGGGGCCTTGCTGCACCTCGAGCAGACTGGATTCATACAGCTATTACACTGGATAAAAAACTTTTTATCAAAGACTGGAAATCTGTTCCCCAGCTAGTGTACGGCTCCCACAAATGGTGAATATCATGCTAAGTGGGAAAGGTATATTAATCTCATCACAGGCTCTTAACACTTAAAGTGATCTTGCTCAGGTAATAGGTCTTCTGTCATTTGCGTCACAATGTTACTCCCCAAAGCTCTTTTGAAGTCAAAATGAATTACTAAGACAAGCATTGCAGTATATTCTTAACCTGTTGACTGACTGTGCAACCCCTTATCTGCTTTACAAGCTTACTTACTACTACTTGAAAAATGCAATAAAACTTTGTTTGCCAGAAATTGTTTCCTTTCAACTGAGAGAATCCGTTGCCGCATTGCTTTGTTGTTGCTGTGTAGGTGCGGCACCCATCGCATTCATCCTACTTTTGCATTAATAATGTATGAGCGAACACAAATGGATGTTGTCAAAGTATCAATAAAAGTAGCAATACATTCATATGAATTCTTTTGGAAGCATCAGCCACAATGTGATGAACATCATGCATAAAAAATTAGACTATTCATAGCGAGTGGCTATTTGAAGTTCGCCACTTAGCCACAGTGAAACTAGCTCTCCTGTTCTGCAAACTTATCAGGTATCTCAAAGTAATTGGATATTTTACACCAAGTACTGTTTTGGCATTTAAGTCTCTGCAGCTATCCAATAAAATGTCACGTATCTTTGAATGGCCTGACATTGAGGTGATACGTCACAAGTCCTTCTGTGCTTGAACTCTGTCAGATGCAAAACAACCTTACGTGCTATTCTGCACATGATGTGCCACGCAGAGCTTTTACAGATGAAATGTGCACCAGGCGTGAGTTACGATCGCGCATGATCACCTCTTCATTCTTTAATTCCAAATCCATACCAGTCGGGTTGACTGAACCCAAATTAATTCCATAATGAAATATAAATGTTCATTAACCAATTATGAATCATGTACCGCTAATGGCGCCTGGATAAAAGGTAAGACCTCCGCGCCGCCGCGTCCCGCCTCATCCTCCCATCCTCGCTACTTTGTCTGCAGGTCTCCCGGGACTCCAGGGAACTCATCTATCTGCAAGGAGAGAGAACAAGGTTTTTGATTTTATTTTTGGCGTGTATAAATTATTCAGAGTGCATCCCCCTGCATTTATCTCTGATGGTGACTGGCTCTTCAGTGGGTGTCGAACTCTCTCTCTCCATCTAACTCGCTTTCTCCATCTGTCTCTCTCTCTTGCTCTGTCTCTCTCTCTCTCGCAGCAGCTCCCACCCCTTCTCTCGAACACACACACACACACACACACACACACACGCACAGTAGATAAGATCTGTCTTTACCTCATCTCAGAGGGGCCTTGGCAAGCACTCCCAGGAATATTGATCATGACACCCTTACGTTCCAGGCCTTCGCTGTGGCTGCAGCGCACGCAGCAGATAGAGTGGGAACTCTTCTGGGATGGCTGGACCGGGATTTCAGCTCCACGTTCGAGCAAAAGCGGTGGTCCACGAGGCACCGGAGGAATCCCTAGCTGATAAGCCATTACTTGGAGGGACCGACATACTGCGGGGGCTCTCAGGGAATGCTCGGATTAGTTAGGGAGACTTTGAATAGCACCACTGCATTATTAATCTAGAGGGAGGCTGAATCTCACTTTCTGTCCTGTCCTGCCCTAAAGGCTAGACAAAGCGGCCCGGGAAAACCTTGACGGGGGGAAAGTGAAGGAAAAAGGCCGGACCCCGTCTCAGCAGCTTACTGTTGAGTTGCCCTTGAGCAAGGAACTCAACCCTCGAATTGCTTCAGTGGCCCGACAGCAGAAGACTGCGGTTGCGGCTCGGCGGTCCCCAAGTGGGAACGTATGAAGCTGTAGGAATGGGAAGAAGAGCAGCGCTGGCGTGCAAAAGAACATGCACGCTCAGCAAAAACCTTCCCTGGATGAACAGAGGTTTAACCAAGTTCACTATCTATCCCATGACAATGTGCAGACAGTCCTGTGCACTCACAGTTGGGTAAGGAAACATCCTCATTATTTGAGTTGAACTGTCATGTAGAAGTGTTCGCCACCATCTGCATTGGGGTTGTAGTATATTTATCCTGATCTGCAAAAGCCAACCTGAAGCCAACACACATTGTCCTGTGTAGCTCAATGGAGAAAGCATGGCACAAAGCCTGGAGCCTGAACATGTAAACACTCATGGTAATGTAAGAAAGGAGCTTTGTTAAAAGGCATTCACTACGTGACATTTGTTATTCCAACATTCATTACTCATCCTAAACCGTGCGCTCCTTTTGTTCGTCGAAGTTACCAGCAAGTTAGTCCGCATGAAAACCGATAGCGCTCCAAAGAATTAGCCGCTCGGTGAGCAACCTGTGATTGGCTGGGGATCTTGTTTGCTTTGGGGTATTACGGATATGTTATGGATGTTAAGCAAATTGGCAAACGTCTGGGATGATATGAATAGGCTGAATTCTCCGCTAAACTTGTGAAATGAAATAATCCCCGCTGTGTGTTTGATGAACGGCGTGCTCAGGCATCCTAATAAATACTTGCTGGTAATTTCGGCCCGCTCTCACGCTGAGAGAGGGCAGCAGGGGCGGCTGGCGAGGTCTCGGCACTTTGAATGGGGGCATATGGGACACACATAAAAACACCATGTGTGAGTGTTTGTCGGGGTTGGGGTTAATTCACTGTTTATGCACTCAATTCAAAATGCAAACTGCAGTTGACAAAATAACATTTTAAAACGGTTGCTTAATAGATATGAGAACACTTTTATGACCAAAAAAAAAAGTTTTGGATTGCTGAAGTGCACTGACCCCAACTCTAATGTGTGTCAAGAGTGAAATTACAGCGCGGCGCCCGGATTACGCCACAGTGACTACGTGTCCTCCAGTCTTTCAGCAGCTTCAGAGAAAGAGTGCTGGTGCCCATCGATCTTGAAAACTCTGCCACCAAGGCCGCTCTGAAATACGAGCTGATGCACAATCCGCAGGGCTAACAATAGACAACTTGGTGGGATGAAAGACAGCAATGAAAGAGGGCAATACGACATTTTCTGAAAGGGAATCTGGCGGACAGGAATAAACCGACAGGCTGCCTCGCGGGGAGGTCATCTAAAAAAAAAACATAAAAAAAAAAACACGCACAAATGTGTAAAACAAGCTCAGCCGTGCGTTAATATGTACACCTGCATGCCTCCCAACAGACAGTATGTGCATAAATGTAGTGCATAGATACACATGAATGCATGTATACGCGTACAATAACACACACACACACTGCAGCAGCCTTTTCTCTGCCTGAGATCACAGTGGCTGGGATCACAGTGAGCAGGTAAGGGTCAGGTCAAGGACAAGGCCGTAATCAGAGGGAGACTGCAGCTCGAGGCAGTAATCTAACAGCATGTCTAATCGAAGCTTCAGACTCCATGACTTCACCCATCTGCATGGAAAAAAAAAAAAAAAAAAAAAAAACCTCCGCTAGGAATTATAATACCTTCGCCCGGGCCGAGCTTCAAAAGACAGAAATGCGCGCTCGTGTCTTACAGGAGAACATTCCACAAGCCGACTTGAGAGGGATGGGAGGAGAGGGACGGATACAAGACAGAAAATAACGCTTTAAAAGATAACAAAGCAGGCCGGGCAAACAACTCTGATATCAGATTTCAGATATCTGCCAAATTCAAAGAGTTGCGCCACTGTAAATAGCTACAAGCGCTCGCCTTTAATCCTTGGAAGAAACACAGAAAGAAAACAAACGGCGGAGAAAATATCATCTAAGGAAGCTCTCCGATGACTAACATGGAAGGGAACATTAGGGCTTATTCATAATAGAGCTTATAGGTAATACCTTTCATCTGAGGTTCCTTAAACACCTGCGTCTTCTAATGCTAACTGGATAATTGCAGGGTGATGCCCGACATGCGCGCCTGAATTAACATGTAATTAAACCGTGAATAATCAAACTGACATCGGATTCTCTTTTCGGAAATTGAGGCCAGTCAGTAATTTTTGAGGTGTATCAACAAAAAAAAAAAACGCCTGGCAGCGAATTGATCATAGCTGTAGGGTTTTATGAATAAGCCCTCTGTTGGTGACTGGCCAATTGGCAAAAGTGGCCACTTTTCCATTGAGCGGCCATAAGGACAGAGTCCGCCACTCCACTGGCACTAATGGAAGATTTTTTTTTTAGAGCACTTCAATTACCATGCTCCACACTGCAATTAGAAATGTGCTTTTGTGCGTACGCCTCTGAGACGCACACATGTACAGAGCAAATAAGCAGTCAAGACTAGGAAGGAGTTCATTGTCTTGTTCGAGGAGACATGGATGGACACGTTGCAGGGGTTGAACATGTGATCCTCTGGTGACAAGATGGTCTTCCCACCCGCTAGGACACCCTGGCACCCCACCAGCCTGATCACCCGAGTGTTGGGGGCCAAATGGACTTCCTTCCTTCACCGGCTAGGAGAAGGAGAAGGAGATTCGTCCCCTCGCAGGAGATGACAGCATATTCCTCAGCCTCGCTCCGCCAATGGCAACATGCACTTAAACGCAAGACTCGGGGCCATAATCTGCCATCAGGAGGAACTTATTAACCTCTGCAACACAGTTAATTACGCGGGCACCCTTCACTTCTGCTTGGTCATCAGATCGAGAGGACAAAAGGCTACGGGGGGAGGGGGGGAGGCGGAGAGGGAGGGAGGGGTTGAGAGGTGGTGGAAGATGAGGATACAGAGGGGTAGAGAAGGGAGAAAGGTAGATAGAGGAAGAAGGGGGGGAAAGTGACAGACAGACGGACGGAGAGAGGGAGAGCCGGGCTCCCAGACGCCCGAGAACTTTCTGTCCTTCAGCTGCCGGTGGAGGCTATTCCGCTGTCGCACAATGACACCGTAATTACAGAGCGGGGACCGAAGGAAGACAGGCGCTGCCCACTTAGCCGCCGCGGTGGGGAAAAATCAACAGGCCGGGACAATTACGACAACTCCCGCTCCACATCTGAATCTCGCTGTCTCGTCCCCTCGCGCGCAATCTCCTCCTGATCTCCAATGTGTTTTCCTTAAGATAACGCCGCATATTTTCTTCTTCTGCCATGCCCCAAAGATAGCTATATCCTCCCATATGCACATGCAGGCAGCGTGTATTAATCCTCTTTCCTTACCGGAGGCCGCCCAATATGTTATGGCATTAAGATCTAATCACCAGTCTATACACATGCCAAAGCCTTCTGAGGAATCAAGTCAGAATGGGATTCCTATCATTGTCATCGCCGTGCTCCGAGGTAGAAGGGCCTCAAAGACATATAATGAATTTTTCTGTTGTGCAAATGATAACATCTCCCGAGCCTTTATTGGCCTACCTGCTGTGATTAGTGTTAGGCACTGAGCATGAATGGCTGATATACTGTAGCCCAAGGCGATTATCATCCCCACCACATTCATCTCACCAAGACCATTGATTTGCAATTAGTCTAGGGGCGGCGTTACACGCTCAGGTCTCTCTTTTACAAACAGGTACAGTATCTCTTGTGAGCTGCGCGCGGTTATTGTTGTCGAGTCCCACCGTGTCGCCCCGGGCTCTGAGTCGGCGTGCATCAAGCATTCAGCCGGTGTGTGGTGTTGTCGAGCTCCGCCGTGTCGCCCCGGCCCTCCCGAGTCACCGCCCCGCGCGCGTGTATAAGTATGCAGACGGAGTGGCTGGCGTGCGTCTCCTCGAGTCTCCCGCTCCTCGCCCACCCCCCCCACCCCCCACCCCCGTCGTGAGGCGCGCAGGCGGTTTTATCAAACCCTGACTGGGAAGACAGATGGCTTTGAATAGGGGAGCCTAATGTAAAAGTGTGTGGAGTATGGCGGAGGGGGAGATAAGCAGCAGCCGGCCATTTCTCTCTGGCTGCGCCGGGGTACAGGGCCTTAAATCACCTGTTATCTCCTGCAGCCTCAGCCAGACGCTAATGGTCATCACAGCGGGCCGAACCCCGCAGGCAGCAGCGGGGGAAGAGTGGGGGAGGAAGGGGGGGGGTTGATGGGAGGTGGTGGTGGGGGGGGGGGGGCGTGGGGCTGTGGACTCTCTCCGTCGCTGCTGCAGCAGTCTTCACATGGACACACAGAGGCTCAGTGATAGCAGGGGTTTCAACAGGAACATTAGTCTTTGTGCTGTACAGTAGAGCGGACGTCCCTATCGACACACAGCCATTAGGATAGTGGAGGACTACTGTGATATCACTATCCAATGCACACAGTACTACAGTATCACGGCGGATATTAATACGTCATTGTATGCTGTGCGCTGTCATAATATCGCAGCCACTGCCGCCATTACCGTGGATGAATATGCCATTACCGTCACATCATAATCACACTGCTAATAATGCAGTTGGTCTCCATCGAGGCCCCGTTAACACAAAGTGCTTTGTGTCTACGACTGCAACAAAGGCAGCTATAGAGAGCGAATTGTCAACTGCAACTCCCTCGACTGCGGCTCCATTATCTGTGTGACATCACGGCGCTCTGTGACCAGCTGCGTTCCCCGGGAAGCTGACAGCGTCGCTATCAACACCTCTGCCCCCATGTCAGCAGATGCCGCTGATGCAATCACGTTCAAGAGCGCATTGCTGAGAAATAATGTACAAGCAAACTTCAAATTTCTGTTTTTCCTCCTCTTACTCCATGTACTGAGTGAGTTTCATGACTCTTGGGCCGTTGAAACAGGTGTTTAAACTCCATTATATGACGCAACTGCGAAAATAAGCATTCTTTACCCCATTCCTAAGAAAAAAGAAAACATGTATTTTGCAGATAGGTGGTTTTGCAGCGAAATGCTTTTTGTGCAGTTTTTGAGAGTACCTGTTTCCACAATCATGATATAGTCTTTTGTTTCAGCACTCAATTGAAAACACTGATTTATTGGATCCGCAGCAGGGATCACTGATAAGACTGTGTGCCAAACAAAACGCCTTTGTTCCTCTGAGTGATGATGTGCTTCTCGCCTGCTTAAGTCGGCCCAACTCTGTGCCAAGAATCAGGTTTACAGAGTCAGGGGAGATATGCTTAAAAGAAAACATGTGGCGGCAGCCGCACCGAACTAATAACTGCCAAAGTGCGGCCGATTAATTGCCGAGTTGATTTTGAAAAGCGGGAGAGGGGGGGAAGATTGACACCTCGCAATCTATTTTCGCCCCGGTGAAAACCTGACAGAGTTGAAGTTCTTTCCCCTCAGCTTTGATGTGGGCCGGGCACCGCGGGGCAGGCTCCGCTTGTTCCCGCCACGCCGACAGGGCGCTGATTGGAGCCGGCCGCGACTACAATAACCATTTCCATTTCCACTCTTCTTTTTCATGAGTCAGTCGGAATGAATTCGGCCGTCCTTTACAAGATTAGAATTCCGCGAGGCGACGGCGCGCTCACTTATCTCTATATAATATGAATTCCATCAGAGGTACATGGCCGCATTGAAATCCCGGCCCTTGTTCTTGGAGCGTTAAGGCGAGGCCGCGGGGGAAAGGACCGCGTTAGTTTGGGGCCGAGTGTGACCCGTCGACCCCGGAGCGCGCTTAAAAAAACCCCCAAAAAACGGATCGGGCCGCTACAGGACGGGACGGTTTCCCTTTTCGCGAGGGAGAGCCGCCAACGAGCGCCGCGACAATTAGAGCACAAAGAAAGAGAGCGAACGAGCCCGCTAAAAAAACCCAAACGCTCTCTTCCGGGAGCGCCGGCCAATTAACAGAATAATTAACTGAACTAACGTCTCTCTTAAATGACTGTTACAGACCACTGTGACAGCGCCGAGTGTGTTTTAATTAAAGTGCCCTCCAGTTAGCGCGCGCATTTATAAAGCCCACGAGGGACTCCGGTGAAAAAGAGATGTTCGGCGAGTGTGTGTGTGCGTGTGTGTGGCGGTGTGTATGAGTTTGTTGTCAGGCGGAGGGGGAAAAAGCAATAAAGCCACTATTCTCCATCGCGTGCAGCAAAAACTCATCGCCGCCGCCGAGTGCTTTATCTTGTGGCTGTCCAATGGAGCATGCAGATCGGCACTGAAATTAAAGAGGGATCTGTAATGAAACTCCCACCCCCCCCCCACCTCCTCCACCCCTCCCCCCAAACTGAATAAGACAACAGGACAGCGCATGAATAAGACACAGAGGAAGAAATCATAAACGATGTCGACACGCGGGAAGCGGGAAGTAGGCCACTAAGGCTGTCAGGAGCGGGAAGTGTACCGGTTCTTCTCTGCCGTACCTGTGTTACGGTTCCATGGGGAGTACGCTGCTGTCAAATGTTTGGTATTTGGAGCAGGGAATGTCATGTAGCGGTGTGAGGCGTATTTAAATGAAGACCTGGCATGGTAACGTCTCTATCGAGCTCGATCCGCCGCTTGAAACGTTAACGCAAAAGACCAAATGAAGACTTTTGTTCTGACGTGACTCGAAAAAGTGACGCCTACTATAAAAAACAATTCGTAAATCAACATTCAAACAGATTCCGAGACACCGGGGCGCCCCCCCCCCCGTTCTCTGTGTCGGAGTTATCAAAGACAAACTTCAAGTATTGGCTTTTTATTTTTCAAAAAATGGATATATACCCCTTCTGGAAATGAACTCTCCAAATAAATAAAAAGCCCCTGGTTCTCGGTTTTGGAACGTGCGCAATGCGGTTGAAGCATGTTCAGCCTGATTGAATGAGCAGGTGCCGCCAGTTAAGAGGGACGGAGGAGCAGATGGTGAACAGAATCAGACGGAGGAGGGGGAAAAAAAACAACAAAAAAATAAAAAAAAAACGCTGTGTTGGTTTCTCAAGTTTATTCGATCTGTGGTTATCAAAGACAATGCCCAAGAACATAAGTTATGAAAAAAGCCTTCATGATGGGGGGCGGGGGGGGGGGGGGATGGGGGACTCTTGAATCTGATATGACATAGCATTATCATTTTTAAAACATAGGCATATTTTTTTCCTCATTTATTTTAAAACAGCAATGTTAAAAGTAAAAAATAAAAAAATAAAATAAAAAAACAAAACAAAAAAAATCAGAACAAACGAACAAAACAGACGGACAGGAGAGACAGCGGAGATGTCAAAAGGACATTAGCTCAGTGGAGTGCTTCGTTTGGTGAGCCTCGGGACGGCTCCGGTGTGTGTGTGTGTGTGTGTGTGTGTGTGTGTGTGCACCATGAGTTCACCATTAGTCCACCGCTCTTATAGTCTTACCATTGTTCACCAGTGGAGTGACTGGAGCTCACCATTGTTCTAAGTGCCGGCTGAGGACAGTCCCACTGTCGCCGCCGGCCTCCCGCTGCACAGAAACACGATTCAGCCAGAAGGAAAAAAACACACTGCTCACCAATAACAGGCACCAGGTCGCGACATGGCCCCTTGAGACTTATACAGCACACACAGGCAGGCACACACACTCTCCCTCTCACACGCACGCACGCACGCATACACACACACGCACGCACACTGTACAGTATACAATGCACAACCCCACGCGCACAAAATTAAGACCGTTAAAAACACTCGATAAAAGCACAGTATGGTATTATAAAATCAATTGCACGTGTAGAGACGACATGGAGGAAGCACAGTGAAGATGGATGGAGTAAGGAGGGAAGGAAAGCTGTGAGCATGGCAAGAAGAAGATACAGTACATTCAGTAAACAAAAAAAGGAGAACAAACAAACAAACAAACAAAAAAATAAAGGCAAGATTAGAATCAAAAAACCACTGAAAATAATTAAATAAAAATCAAAACACTTTTTTTTTTCTCTCCCCCAGTTTATAATTGTTTGTTTTTTTTGTGTCCTCGTTTTTTTTTTTTTTTTTTCTTTTTCTCTTCTCGCAGCCGTTGATTCGAAGCTCACTCTGGGGGGCCCGCGCCAGTCCCAGTCCCGGTCCCAGTCCCAGTCTCGGGAGAGTGAGCTTGGTCAGTTGTGTAGATTTAATTGTTTTCTTGCTTTGTTTAAAATCAATGTTCACTTCTACGTCTCTACATTGCCCCAACTTTTTGAGCGTCGGGGGCCGGGGGTAGCGGTGCGGTGCAAGTCTTCCGACGACCTGACATATGCACGGGCATTTACACAAGTGCACACACACGCACGCACGCACGCACGCACGCACACATTCACACACAGAGTGCATTCTCATTCCTATCACCCCTGGGTACAGGCTTTTTCTCTTTTCTTCTCAGCTTAGCGCGCTAAGAACCCCTCTCTCTCTTCTGTACAAAAGCAGCCTCCTTCCCTGGATCGGAGTCTGTGTCTTTCTCCTTCGCTTTCTTCCTCATATCTTTTTTTTTTTTTTTCCCTTCCCCTCGCACGTCTCCCATCTTTTACTTTTTCTGAGCGCTGAGCAGTTTGTCCGCCTCGGGGTACGTGGGGTACTTGACGGTCTCGATCTTCTCCTTCACCTTGTAGGAGGGGTAGAGGCCGGTGCGGCCCAGCTTGCGGTTGACGCCCTTGGAGTAGCCGTCCCAGTGGTTGCCGGCCACCCCGATCACGTCGCCGGGCTCCAGGGGGATGTCCTCGCTGTTGCGCGGCTGGTGGGGGAAGATGGCGATCTGGTTGTGGGCGTTCTGGCCGCCGAAGTAGTAGATGTCGTCCAGGGAGTAGAAGAAGGAGGAGGCGTCCGGGTGCAGCGTCTGCATGATCTCGTACGCCACGCGGCACACCTGGGACAGAAGCAGAATCATTTTAAATCTTTCTAATAAATATAAGGGAACTAGTCTTGGTGGCAGAGCTGCAAAAGTGTATAAACATGTTAAAAAAGTACCGCAGTACATACTGACGCACATGGCACAGGGACAACAGCATCTTGCGAGACACACAATAGACAGCAGACTATACATATCACTCCTGATGGAAGGCATACTAAGTGACTCATCCGCGTCAGTTCCTTGACACGCACTAATAAGCCCGGAATATGGATGGGAATTATGTGGGCCAGCACATTATTTTTAGGGTTGGCAGGAAGCTTAAGAACCCATCCACCCCAATGTTATAACCCGCGATAAAAATACCACTTTAAGAATTGAGATGATCAAAATAATGGACGAAAAACGCCATTGTAATGTCAAAGCCGTAATGAATGGGCTAATTGTTTTTTATGCTTTCGAACACAAGCGAGCGAGGCCGAGTCGGGTTTGATGCTGGCAGTGACACGACGGTAATTATCAAAGTGGTTCCTGCCCTTGTCGCAAATTGGACACCTGATTGACACTTGGCTCTCCTACCCGGCCGTGATTTCAAGACGTTGCGTAACGGAGCGAGGAGCATGCTGTAAGCAGAAGACAGCCTTGCATATGAAGGGTGCATTTTAAATCACGCTTTTTTACACAAAGGCTTTTCTATATTTGTTTGAACCTATTTTACTCTCATTGTTTTATTCTGCTGCAGCCCTGTTCATAATTCATGACAGGTATTTTTGTTGTTTATCTTACTGGCTTTGATTTGTAACTGTTTGATTATCTGTTTCAAAATGTGCTATTAAAATAAAGTTTCTTATAATTATTTATGATGACAAATAGATTTTTATTATTATTATTATTAATACAGATCATACTACTACTACTACTATTACTAGTCCTACTACTACTACTACTAGAACTACTGCTACTACTACTACTACTTAATAGTAATAATTTCCTTTCCTAACTCTATTCTAATGGTTAAAGACAAAATGAAGTGAAAAATGACATTTTCCATGTCCTAATGTACAGCCATTTAACAATATGGACAAACAAAATTACAAAAAAATATATATTTTCTTGTATTTTTAAATCAAAAATGAATTTTCCTTCCTAGAAAATGCCACATTTTTAGTGGTTGCTGCATTGGGTACCAGTAGCCGTGCACAGAACTTTCCACGTTCACTCAGTGGTCCACCCAGCCCACTTTTGAACGATCCCTCCCCACATCATGTCCCACCTCAACCTTCTGTTTCAATGCTGAATGTGTATTGTGGAGAGTGGGCTGACCTGCGAGGAGAAGGTGCAGACCAGGAAGTCAGCCTGGGACAGGAAGTGGATGTCCAGGATGACGCCCCGCAGCGAGTTCTCGGTGTAGCGGTTGTGAAGGCCCGCCGACCACGAGATGGAGTTGTCGCTGATGAACTCGTAGTCCGGATACCTGGAAGGGACAAGAAGGCGGGTGGGTGGAGTCAGGTCGAGTCACAACAAACGCTGAGGAGGTCAAAAATGAATCTACACACACACACACACACACGCTCGTGCACACTGACTTGGTCTTGGCCTCCTGCAGCAGCGAGGGGTCGTCGGTGGCCAGGTAGACCCGCTTCTTGTCGACGTGGACGCGTCTGGCCAGGTGCTGGAACTGCTCCTCCACATGCAGCATGTACTCCTCTATGGGGTGGAAGGCCGCCTCCGTGCCCACTTTGTCTGTCCTCCTCACATGGACTCTGCAGACACACACACACACACACACACACACACAGACAGTGTTACAGACCCAGGCTGGAAGCGACAAATCACATTTACTTAGGCTTGCTGAGTTCTTAGACTTTTTCAGACTTCTTAAAACACACTTTTATAGAGTTGGCTTTATGCAACTGCTTTTGATCCTGCTCACTTTTAATGTTGTGTTGTTTCTTGCTAATTTCATCAATGTATTTATCTTCCTTTTAATGTTTTTTCTATTGCTTAAGCTTCTCATTTTATCTCCTCGTTACGTACGTTACTTTTCTTGTTTTCGTCTTCTTGTAAAGCACTCTGTAAACTCTGCATTAGAATAAAGTGTATTATTATTATTGTCAGATTAATTGTGATATCTTGGTATAATTACAGTAAACAAATGAAACCATGGTGGAGACAACTGTGGTATTGTTGGTGCTAGTGTTGCCCCTAAACCCCGCTGCGTCCCGTGGCTAAGCGGATGCTGCTACTCGCCCCGCCTGGCGTTGCTGTGCATGAGTTTGTTTTCTCTGGGCCTTTCACTCCTTCCACCATCTGCCAGTGCCAAAAACCATGAAAGCTTTAGCTGCATTTGTGCTGACAGAACAGCGCCGTCTTCCTGTTTTTTTTTTTGCTGTAAAGCAATCCAGCAGATTTCCCGCCAAATCTGACCCGGTAGCTCACAATGTAAAATGCAGAGTAGAGGCCAGTAGAGGCTGCCAATCTTCTTGGCGGTGGCCTCTTTTGCTCAGTAATTCTACTAATGGCGAATGACTAATGGTGATAATTTATCAATGTTAAAATGCTACACATTGCACCTTTAAGTATATGCTGATTTAAAGCTGCACCATGCAAAACTTTTATGTAAAAACACCTGTCTTCTCAGCTTAAATCACAAAGTGGGGCTGAATCCAGGGCCTTTCTTCTGTTGGTTTGAAACCACTGAGTATGGTGGTGAAGAAATGAGGGATGATGTTGATTCATGCTTTGTTTGTACTTTATTTATTTTTTTTAAAATTATTATTAAAAGAACCAAGTTTGAACTCTCTACCTTTGTGCATTGCCTGGGAAAAATGATATAGAATATAACATTTTAACAACTTTTTACATTTTCTCAAGTACATTTTTTCACACCAGTAATTTCGCTTCTGCTTAAGTAAAATTTCAGCAAAAGCAACGGCGCTCCTACTTGAAAAGCATATTTTGGTGCTCTTTCCGTCACTGGCAGGAACCAGTGAGATAGACATAGAGATATCAGAGACGGAGAGGAGCGAGGGGACCGAGAGAGAAAGCGGGAGAAGAAAGAGAAAGAGAGGGCGAGAAACGCAACAAAAAAAGAGAAGAGGGAAAGAAAAGGCAAGCGGTGACAGAGAAAGTGTAAGAAACACAGCGAGAGAGAAAGCCAGAAAGGGAAATAACAAACCCAGCTGAATCTTTTTTTTTTTTTTACTGTGTCCTTGTCATCCCTTCTAGTAAGCGAGGACAAAGAGAGAGTGCTGTCACCGGCTGAACACATGAGAAAAGGAGCGGAGCTTGAAAACGGAACAAAGAGCGGGCAAGAACAGAAACATTTCCTCTCCTGACATTGAGGCATCCCTCAAACTGACGGACGGCGAAACACAATTTGCTCCATCCAGAACCATTCAATTACAAAAACCACCGCTGCTCCATCTGCATTGTGACTCCTGGCCCTGAGGGGCGAACCAAACTTCAAAATCTAAGTGGGGAATAAAAGGAGTTTTTTTTAACCTTTACTTATCGAGGGGAAGGTCGACTGAGCATGTGCGCTCTTTCCCGGCAACGCCCGGCTTCACATTTCGCACAGGTCCGCGCGTTCCACACTGGGAGCCGCCCAGTACAACCACAGTCTTCTAGAGCAACTCCACTGGAGCAATTGGGGTCAAGTGCCTTGCTTTAGGGCGCTAAACAATAGCTGTTGAGTGTGTATTCACTGTCCCCAAGCATGTTTTACCAGTTGGTCCTGGGA
Source organism: Centroberyx gerrardi (assembly GCF_048128805.1). Classification (NCBI taxonomy): domain Eukaryota; kingdom Metazoa; phylum Chordata; class Actinopteri; order Beryciformes; family Berycidae; genus Centroberyx; species Centroberyx gerrardi. The sequence goes on along the minus strand of NC_136014.1, from coordinate 8,138,131 downwards.
TTCAAACTGCTTCTCTAACCTCTAGGCTCTTTTGTCCTACAGAATGGGGGGAAAGAGAATGAGGTAGAGGTAGAAAAGGTAGAGGCAGAGAAGAGAGAGAAAGAGGTAGAGTGGGAGAGGTACAGAGAGAGAGAGAGATGGAAAGAGAATAAAGAGACTGGGCCTAATTGCTAAGACTGGCCGGAGATCAATCAGTCAGTATCGGGGATGCTCACCGGAGCCACAGACCCCTTTATTTACATGGCAAATAAAACCCCAAAGTAAGGAGAGAGAACTGAGGAGAGGGAGGGGAGGGAGAGGGAGGGGAGGGGGGGGGACCTACATACACAACAGTGGGCACAACACGATCTTTCATTTGGTCTCTCTCCCTCTGATCGGACGGAGGGTCTTGACTCCGGGCTTTCCCGTCCTTTGTCAGGGTCTCTCTGTCCTGCTCTCCCTGTCCTGCTCTCCCCTGGCTTCTTTCATGTCTGCTGTTCTTTTTGTTCCTGTGAACTCCCTTTGTCTCGCCCTTTTCTCTCTCCGTCAGAGCAGAGACAGGGGCCACAGTGAGGTGTTGCTTACACCCCCCGAACCCCCCCAACACACACACACACACACACGCACACACACACACACACAACCACAATTCAATTCAGTTCAGTTCAGTTTAGTTCAATTCAATTCTATTCATTCTATTTATTCACGCAATACCTGAGCGGCAGGGCAATTCTCATGGTGGGCATAAAAGCATACATTAAAAACATCAAACACACACACACACACACACACACACACACACACACACAAGACATAACAAGTGCAGATTACGTACAGTCCCACAGTGCATTTGTGGTGATGATATAGCTTCTGGCATATTACATACATACATAGAAGCACTGCTTATACAACAATATGCTTCATTATAAAATGCCAAAGTATGTGTTGACAAGATTTACCTTTACATGTATCTCACCATATGTCACTTTATCGCTGCAGTCCATGCAAGCTAATAGAGGAAGAACCCAGAAGTGCATTCTACGGTCATGTGACGTCATGTCAAATCATTTGAGTGTGAGAAGAGGATTGTGGGAATTTTGTGAAAAATCGCAGCTAAGATGTGAAGATTTTCACAATAATACAACTTTTACATCCTTTGTATTAATTAGATACTGCTCAATAAAGAACAAGGTTGATATAAAGGAAGCTATAGCTCCATCCAAGTTATATTATTTGCACTTGCAATGACATTTTAAAATTTCTGATTACGTTCTAGCAAGCCAACGCCATCGCTAGAAAGATTTGTGGCTCAGAAATGAACAGAATTCTGCAGACTTATACTTTGTTGTCACTGAACTTTTATCGTATCGTGGTTCTGTCGAATCGTGAATCCCATATCCCCATAGAGAGCTGAACGTGCCTCTTGGTTACCGTAGCGATAGCGCCGTCGTCGCATTAGTGTTCCTCTCTCTTTCTCCCTGACTGGCCATGCTAACAGTAGGCAAGCTTTAAGTGCTGACAGGATGGAGCTGCCTGTAGTCTGAGGCATCCAGCCCGCCTGCAGCCAGCCTCTTAACAAGGAGAAGGGAGAGGGGAGCATGGCGGAGGGACGGGTGGGACGGTCGCTGGTTGTCGGGACGGCTCCCCCCCCCCCCCCCACTCCCTCCATTAACCCCCCTCCAAGGCCCTACCACCGCCCTCACGCCTTTCCTCCACAACGTTTCACTATGGATCTCTTTCAATCCCACTCTTACTCTTTCCCCTCCCCCACTCTCCACACACACACACACACACACACACACACACACACACACACATACACAAACACACCCCACCCCGCCTTCCCCCGCAGTGTTGAGAGACGCGCTCAGGCACTTTGTTGCAACATCAGTGCAGAGCGGAGCGGATGAATCAAGAGCTGAAGATGGGAGAAAAAAAAAAGAAATAGAAACTTTGTTCTATCCAGCACTTCATTTCAATACGCTTTCCCCAGAGGGGAAGGAGTGGGGTGGGAGGTACGGGTGGGGGGGGGGGGGGGGGGGCTGAGGTTCTCTTCCACCATGGGAGGGAGGGAGGGAGGGAGGGAGGCATAGAGCGGGAAAGACAAAAGTAAAGCGATAGAGATGTGTGGAAAAAAATTTTGAGAGCGAGAGAATCGTGGGATTGGATGCGCGCGGGGGGAACGCGAGGGAGAGGTGAGCGCGATACGTACGAGAAAAAAGAGAAAGCGCGGAGTAGGACGAGCAGATGAAGATGGAGGGACGATCACAAATGAGAGGCAGCGAGAGGACGGGGAGGATGAAAAAGCCGGGGATGAGTCAAGGCAAAAAAAACACAAAAAAAACCCCAAAAAGAAATGAGGGCTGGGAGAGAGAGAGTGACGGTAGCTGCAGGGTTGATGAAAGGCAGAGGGGTAAAAACCAAAGTGAGGAGTAGAGAGAGCAAGAGAGAGCGAGAGAGAGAGAGAGCATGAGAGAGGAGGCAGCGAGAACCAAGCAGAACAGGACAGGATAAGTGAGGGAGAAAGGAGGGAACGACAGCTCAGAGCAAGATGGAAAGAAGAGAAGGGGGAGGGGGAGGGGGGGGGAAGAATTATGAAGAGAGAGAGAAGCTGGCACACAAACTATGAACATATGGGTGTGAGAGTTGTGAAGGGAATGACAGAACGAAACCAGGCTGAGTTCAAAAAGTATTAGCAAATAACTCTTAGCGTTTGTTTTAAACTACTGCCTGTACCAGACGGGTGGAGTTTGCCTCGTGGGTCAGTACAATGAAACTTTAGACAATCTCAGCAAAGTACTTGAAAGTCAATTTCATATACTTTTCCCATGACTGACGGCTTACCTGACACTATCTGAGTTGTCCTGATGTGGTAAACCCCCACCCCCCCTCTCGTCTGGTACGCTAAGCAGGTGAAAACAAACGCTAAATACTATTTGAGCCAGGTGCGAACTAAACAGAACGGGACAGGATAAACAAGGGGGCGAAAAGGAACTAGGGATGAAAAGATTTATGAAGGGAAAGAGGTTGGCACACAGCCTATGAGCGTATGTGGAGTGCTTGACGGGGAGAAAGAGAAAAGTAAATAAATAAATACCTAAACACATCCATCCCATTTGTCGGAAGCTGTCCTCCAAAGTGACTTACAGTACTGTGAGTGCATGCATTTTTTAGAAGGGGCGGCCCTGCTGGGAATCGAACCCATTACCCTGACAGTATTAGTGCCACACGCTGTACTGGACCACAACAAGAAATCGTCCCTAGCCAGTTTCAAACCGGAGACAGCGCAAGACTAAGCTTTACATGGATAGACCACAAATCATCCAGTCCAAATTTCAGCCTTAAAATCTTATTTTTCTTAAATCAAGTGAAAAATTCTACCAACAGGTTGAGAACAGGTAGCTCACTCCACCACTATCAAGAAAATGATACTTGAGTCAAGAACATTTTTAAAACAAGTTGATTTGCACTGGAGAAAAGTGAATCCAACTTGTTTCACATCAGGTGATACACACATTTTCATGACTGGACCTGAAATGGGACATGAGATATTCCTGTTCTAGCCATTTTTAAGCATTTTAGCCAATTATCACAACGCCACATGACCAATCAGCTCTGTATCTGTTCAGTGGCCATTAGAGCTGCCCTTCTACCACTGGACCAAGTTTTGGAAAAATTGGCAGGGTGGTTATGTCTAAACATAGTGCTCCCATGTTGTTTAACTGGGCCAATAATGGAGGGTTTGCCTCTTCTTCTGTCTGCTGATAGGCCACAATGTTTGATGGTGTTTGATAGTGACGTGAATCCATTTGGAAGTTATATGCCTTTATATGAGAAACCACGCCCACCGCCACGCCCCCCTTTGGCCAATCTGTGCGAAAAGTGAATCAGTAATTGTTTGCCCCATGACCAAACTTTCCACAAAGTTTCATGCAAATCCGTTCATGACTTTGGGACAGACAGACAAACAGAAAAGACAGACGGAATGGGGCGAAAACATAACCCTTGTCCAACTCTGACCTAAGATGGATACTTTGATGGGATCCTAAAATTGGGAGAAGTGGGTCTGTGTCCTGAAGACAATTCAAATTCCCAGACCAGTTGGACGGGGAAAGTGAATGAACACTTTCCCCTCCCTCACCATCTACTGCTGAAGTACCCTTGAGCAAAGCACTGTAAACCCCGATGGCTCCTGCAGAACTGCAACTGCAACAGCAGAGGACCGTGATCGCACTGGCCAACTCAGTATGAATGTAAAGCGAGGCGGTGATGAAACAGCAAAACACTTCCACGGATAAATAGAGGTAAAAAAAACCCCACTATTATCAAATTAAGTTATTAATATTATTGCATTAACCTTGCATTAACCTTACCCCCCACCCCCCCCCCCTCAACGTTTACCCAAAGCAGGGTTTGTATAATTCTACCACCCTTACAGCTATGTCTTTGTTTTTGCCGCTGTCCTCTTTTCTTATGTAACCCTATTTCCGTGCCTTTTGTTTGTTTTGACTGTGAAGTTCTTTGTGAACTTGATTCCAGAAAAGTGCTGCAGAAATAAAGTTGCTACTATTAAAGTTATTATTACCGCAGAGAAAGGAGGACAGAGACTGAGAGTGTGGAGCGTCCTTACCCGATGATGGGGTGTTTGAAGCCCAGCTTGGCGGTGGTCTGCTGGATCTCCTTCTCCAGCCAGGCCTGGGGGCGCACCAGGTACTTGACGAACTGGGACACCCACCAGACGGAGGGGTCACCGTGCAGGCGGTGCAGCCGCTGGGCCAGGTCTTCGGGGATGGCCAGGGGCAGGTAGGGGGGCCGGGGGTGGAGGCTGTCCACTATGGGCAACTCCACAACCTGGACGTCCTTGTCGTGGGCCTCACCTAGAGGAGGGGGGTAGAGGAATAAGAGAGTCAAGATTCAATACTTAATTGCCTTTGTTGACAGAGTAGACTGGAATTTGCCTCAAGATGAAAACATGATATGGGGCAGCAGAGGCGACCTAGTGGTTAGAGAAACCGTCCCGGGTTCAAACCTTTTGACAGTAACAGGGAATCTGTAGGTTTCAGAAAGCCAAGGAAGAAACTTTTTAAGACCTTTTTAAGGCTACCTGGAATCGAAAAAGAAACAAAACTGGCAAAACAAGCTGATTTCCAATTGAACACAGCTAATGAAAGTTCTGACACAAATGGGCAGAAAAAGAAAAAGAACAAGAAATTAATTGTTAAGGGACAGGATGTCCACTTGTTAAATAAAGCAGATAGAATGAAAAGAAAGTTTCATATCTAACTACTACAAATCCTGTTATGTATTAAACTAAGACAGGATATGCAGTGCAAAGAAATCCAACCCAATTGCATAGTGAAAAAATAAGACCTCTAATAACTGTAAGACCTTTTGATACTTTTTAAGGCATTAAATTTAGGCTAATTTAATGATTATTATTAATACATATTCACACTTTTTAAGGACCCCTGAATACCCTGACCAAGCACCCACGATGCTGAAGTGTCCTTGAGCAAGACACTAAATCCCTACCAGCTCCGGGGCTGCTGTTCTGTATCTGACCTCTGACCTTCCTGGAGGCACAAAAGAGAAAAGAGAAAGAGAAATTTCTCTATGGGGATCAATAAAGTATAAAACAAGCTGTTTTTATTTCATTCTCTTCTTGTGGGCATTCTTAATATGTATGCTTTGGCAATGCAGTCTTGGAAATAAAAAACAAAAGCCTGCCCAAATAAAATATTATTGCATAGTTATTGAAAAAAAGAAAAAAAAAGTTCTCTTAAGAAAAGCTAAAGGTAGGAGAGTACGCCTTGTCAGGTTTGGTGATATGCTGAATTTTGAGGAATATGGGAGTGGAGGCAAGCGTTTCTGCAATACCATTATCAACAATACTTTTGTATTATTTTTTCTAATCCAACACATAGATTTTTTTCTTTCTAAAGATGCATTTTGCAGTTTTACCTATTTTTAAGCACGGCATAAAGAGTAAACAACTCGAATCTGTAATTAACTCAGCTGGTGGGAGGCGGGTGGTTTTTCATCGAGTTTCATTTGGTGCTGGAAAAACTAAAGACCATAAAATATCGTTACCCAAAATAAAAACATTCATATTGTGATGCAGCCCTTTTATACTATGGATTCATTCCTATTCTAACCTGAACCCAAATCCCTTATCCCCCTGTGCGTCCCGCTGTCCTGAGTGACAGCTGCTCTTTGCCTGTCCTTCCTTTAAAGGCCAAGGTGAGCTCCTTTGTACCCAGGCTGTTCAGGGCCAGGGGCCGGGGCCGGGTGGGGGGGGGGGGGGGCGGCTGGCATCGGCCCCCCTGGAGGCTGGGTCCTGCCTGGCAGAGGCCCTGGGCAGAGACGGTTGAGCGGGGCTGATTAGGAAGGTCAGCCTCTCTGGGCGGCAGATACTGTAGCCTCCCTCCCCTCCGCTGCCAGGCCAGAGAGCCTCGCCACACAAAGGAGCAGCAAGGCCGTCGCTCCATACACACAGAGGCATGTACACACACCTATATATGTGTGAGGACAGTTGGACGGCATGCGAACACACAAGCGCAAGCGCAAGCGCACACACCCGTACAAGCACGCACGCACCCACCCACTCACCCATGCACACGGACACACACACACACGCGCACACACACACAGCCCCGGCTAATCTCATCTCACCAGAAGGGATATGCCTGGCAGACACAACCTTCACTCTCTTCCAGTCTTAAAACCCAAGGAGAGTTTTTTTTTGTGTATGAGTGTGTGTGTGTGGGTGTGTGTGAGTGTCTCTCACTTTAAACCAGTGATTTAAAAACAAGTTTGAGTCTTGTGTTCTGTCAGACTAAAGAGGCTGCTCTAACTGCCACAGACAGGCCTAATACAGCTGCAAACACAGCCTCCACAATACCCTTCTAAATAAATGGCATAATGACTCATTAAAAGCGGTCTTTCACAGAAAGGGTACATAAAAAACATGTTAAAAACAAGGACACAGACACAGAGGCTTCAATTTGAGTGTGTGCGTGTGTGTGTGTGTGTTTGTACGCCGGAGCATGAACTGAATATAAATTGGTAGAGGCATTAAATATTGAACGGAAAAAATATTCCCAGGCCCGTCTTTGCTTATATAACAGCATTGGCAGGATTCACATAAGGGGGAATGGGCATATTTTTGAGGCCTGCACTTCTTGGCACAAACGTACAGATATGCAGTACCTCTTCCTCCCACTGCTACCTAATTAGATCACAAAGCTATTCTAAATTTCATCTCAACTCCGATGCCCCGTGAATACATTTATGCTCTGTGACTTAAAGCATAAGGGTCTGCCCTGAAACAGAATTCATATATTTTATCCCTATGATCTATAGTTCAATAAATATTTGACAAGATTAACATAGCGACGGAACCGGAGAACCGGGGGTGACACCGTCCAGACACAGAACCTGGAGCTTCTCCATTGATAATAAATTAGAGACCGAGTTTATGAACTTACAGAATGCTTGTTTGAGATTTTACATGGCAGGGAATATTATGTCTCCCCTCCCTCTGTCAGACACATTCATAAGGCGGTAATATCTCTACACTGAACCTCAAAGGAATGCACTGACTCTTCGGCAAATTAGCTCTTTGATCAATGAACCATTGTTCGACGGGCAGATTGGTAACAGTTTCCCCTTTGTGTGTTCGGAATTTCGTATATTCCCAGGCCTCGGGGGTGACGCTACGCCCTCTCACGCCGTTCACGGAGCATAAACGGCGTGCTAAAGCATTAGCATGCATGGTGGCGGGCTAAATAAACACACAGAGGTGAGAACAACCTTTCCCAGTCTTCCCCCTCGCTCAATGGTAAGTCGATCTGAGAACTCGCTTGTCAAATTGTCAGTGTATTCCTGTAACATCAAGGTAAAACCCGGTCTGGGTGTACTGAGAGACTCCAAGGACACGGATGAGCAGATAGACAGGGAATGAGGCATCCTCACCACATATATAATGGCCTGTGTTTCACACAGACAGTGAGAAGCAACTGACAACCTCGCCGCTTTCTTTCCAAACTTCATCTATTTTCTCTTTTTCAGACAACCGTTACGCCGCTGTTGTAGAGAGAAAGTCCTGGGGGGCAAACACAGCGTATAGGATTTCTATTTTAAGGTGGATTTTCTCTTTAACCGTGTTTTCCTCTTTTCTCATTTACGGAGGGAATCAGTGCCGGTCCCATAATGACTTGACCGCTCTCTCTCTCTCTCTATCTCCCTCTCCCTCTATCTTTGTCTTTTGCCCTAAGCTATATGTTTTTCCTGACAGAAACACATATAAACTGTATGCACACACCATGCATTCTCTCTCTGTCTATAAACATCTCACATCCTAAGGGAAACACTTCATAGAAAATGGGCTAACTACATATAGATATACGAGGAGAGGCTGGAAGAAGTGGAGAAAAGGGAAAGGTCTTCTACTTGCAGACTGGGAGGGCTGCTCCGTTAAGTGCCCACCCCAACACATACATTAGGCAAAAGATACAAAAAACTGCCCAATGTACAACTTCAGATACCCGAGACAGTATGCAAATTTGCATGTGAAGGTGACCACAAAGGACCGGTGGCAATTACCACAAAACGATACAGAAGAGAGGGCAGGATGAGGCCTCATAAGTAACAGAATTATAGTATAGAATTGGAGTGTCCCATTTTATCTAACCTGCTGTCCCACTTTGGCAAATGCTAAATAAAAATAGGCTTTGGGCACACTGTACACAAACAGGTGCCTCATGCTTCCTGTAAATATATAACAGCATGACTAAGCAATACGTTGAGGAATTCAGACGTGTATCACCCACTGGGGGCTAGTATGTTGAATTGAGACAGAATTCAGAAATGCAAAAAGTGTCCCACTCATGCTGAATTCACCCTAAAAAATTATATTATAGGCTACATTTACATTGTGCACATAGATGCAGACCACACTGCCAACCAGACCACATTGTCATTTTAGGCTAGTTGCACAGCAGGCAACATACACCAGTCAAAGTACAACTTGCAAATGTCCATACAGCAGCCATGGGAACATCCACCACAAACCACTAATAATAACACAATTTGAATTAAGGCTGAAACTCACTTGCAAATTTAGGGCCTAGTATCTGAACAGCTGGCATAAGCTTGCATGAGATTTGCAAGAGATTCCTATTCACTACAATCACATAAATGTGCTGACATGGGCACATGCTCCGCTTGACATTAATGAGATATCGAAAGTATATCTACACCCCATCTGAGGCTTTTGGGTCCCTTGGTGGTCCAGGGCTCCAAGGAATGTGCCCTGCATGCACTGTGGGTAAAACAGGCATGAACACAGGCGTAGCAAACTACCCAACAGGCTTATGTTAGCAACGCCTATGCTAGTGAGCTGGCTTGGTCAAAACAGAAAATGCTGCCTCTGCACATTTACGAGTCTGTATAATAATGAGAATTAATAACTTCAAAATGCTAACAGGCATCAAGAGAGATGAGTAGCATTGCGAGCGAGCTGGCTGTAGGCTGCAAGCGCCCAGATGGCCTATATGGATCTATAGGAGGCCATTTGTGAGAGACACCAGAGAAACACATTAGATAGTGGAAAAGGACACATGAAAGGCAGAAGAATGAGAGGGAGAAGGCGCTGGGAAAGCAGGAGATAAGGCCGGAGAAAGAGGGAGAGCCCAGGAGAGCGCGAGTCAAATGGAGCGATAGCAGAAAAAAATGAAGAGCTGAGAGGATGTAGCAACGAGGAAGACAGAGCAATGAGAACGAAGGAGATAGAGAGGGAGCACAGCGGGCACGGCTTCATGGAGTAAATCCCAAATCATCATTGATCTTCATTTACAGATGCTTAGGTCCTGTCAGCCTGGCAGAGGCGAACACACTCGCACTGCAGGACTGTGGACGGTCAAGCAGTCAAGCATGTGGTAAAGTTTGAATTATTCGATTCCATCTGACATTTTGGTCAAACATGAGTTATCTGTATAGCGCGGCTCTACGAACAGCTCTACATGTGGCATAAGTCAGATTAATGGAAATGTTTATCTAAGTGGGTAAAAATGCAAATTAAAAATTAGTATGGCAATATTAGTTTTGCCAGCTGGGATGTGCATACTGCAAAAATGTTCATCTTAACAGGCCATTTAGTCTTAAACTGTTATTTATTTATTTATTTTTTTAAATCAAATGAAAAATTCTGCCTGTAGGGTGAGACAATTCCATTAGTTTCCAATGCAGTTTCCAATGTTTCAGTTGTTTCAGGCATTTTCTAGAAACAAGTGTCAATATTTTGAAACAAGGCAGAATAAGACAGATGACTCCACTTGTATCAAGAAAATTCAGATTTTATCACTTGCTTTTAAGAAAATTCTGATTTTAAGACTCAATACTAGATTAAGTGCTATGTTAAGATGGATATTTTTGGCACTGAAATGTAAAAAAAAAAGGACCTGTTTTATCAGTCTTAATGACAAATTGGGGCTGCAACAGAGAGGAGCATCCCATCCAACTCAACTGAGACACCATAGAGTCACCCTTTTTCCCGAAATTCATTTCTGGTGTCAGGTACAGTCGCTGGAAGTGACAAATCAAAACTTAAGAGTGACACAAAACTTTCTCTTAACAGCAGTGAGTGAGCGCTCTGTCCGGAGAAAGCTGGATTCACTAATGAAAGCTGAACCTGCTGTGAAAAGTTATTTTTCCCCCCACTACCGCCCCCCCTACCAGCAGAAGAAATTCAGGTCAAGTTACACGCTTTTTCTGGGTAGCGAAGTACTTCAAACCTTCAAAAATTCAAACAGTTACCTCTCGCTGCCACTTGGGGCCGCCAAAGTGCCGGTTGTCTCAGAACTTTACCATTCCCAAGCTGTGTATACACGTGCGATGATGGTGCGTGTGTGTATATGCGTGTGAGCGTATCTTACCCGACCAGTGTCCGGTGGTGGCCCCGGTGCGGTCGGTGCAGGTGTTGCTGACGGGCAGGAAGACGGTCTCCCAGCCGCCGGTGGCGTAGCGCCAGTTGTGGGACTCCAGGATGAGGGTGCGCTGGGTGCCGTAGGCGATCATGAAGCAGTAGACGACGTGGTGGAGCTGGCAGCCGTAACCGCAGCCCTTATTGATGTTGCACACCAGCTTCCTCGCCTTGCTGCAGTCTGGGGGGTTCTGGGACGGGGAGGAGGAGGAGGAGGAGGAGGAGGGGAAGAGGAGGAGGAGGAGGAAAGAATGTTTCAACCTTTTTTATTGCTTGACCTTCGTATTGTATCTCTCAAAGCCCCGCTCTCTGACTTGTAATAACACACGGCTAATATCGTTTTCCTCTGTTCCCTCTGCCTGGCTGTCTGTCTTATACTCCGCCTCTCTCTATTTGTCTATGATACCCTCTCACTCTCTTTCTCTTCTTCTCCCCCTCTCTATTTTCCTCTTTCCATCCCTCTCTTGTTCTCAACACCCCTCTCTCTCTGATGCTCTTTCCCCCCATTTTTCTTGCTCTCTCATCCTCTACTTCTCGCTCTCTTTCCCTCGTTTTTCACTACCTCTTTTATGCTCCCTCTCTCCCTTTCTCTACCTTTCCCCCTCTCTTCTCTTGCTCCATCTGCTTCCCCCTGTCACTTATTCTCCTCTTCTCCATTTTCCTCTATGATGCTCTCTCTTCCCCTGTCTCTTTTTTGCCACCTCTCTTTTCTCCTCCTATTCTCACTCTTTCCCTCTCTCTTTCCCCCCATCTCTTTTCTCTACCCCCCCTTTCTCTCTGATGCTCTCTCTCCTCTTCTCCCTTTCCTACTCTCTCTCCAATTTGCTCTTCCTCTGATTCCCCACCTCCCCCTCTCATTCCCCATCTCATAAATTAGCTTCAATATCATACAGAGACTGAAGGGAAGAATACCAAATGGGAAGCACTGGGGGAAAAAAACAAGGATTTTTTTTTTCTTAAAAAAAAAAAGAAAAAGTGGAAGCCAGCAGAGTGACACATGCTGTGTTGTCGATGAGTCGCCGGGCGGGTTGTGATTTGCTCGGCAGCCGGTCTGAGCGTCTCCGCAACACTCGTGCCAACCGGCTTCCTAAACAGCAATTACTGGCTGATGGGAGTGTTTTCCTCATTAGGCTGCTGCAGCTGTAGATGGTTCACGGTAATCAGGCCGCCCGGCACCCACCAGCTAACGCTGCCTATCACACGCTAGCAGGAGAAGAGGAGGAAGAGGAGGAGGAGGAGGAAAGGAAAGGAGAGGAGAGGAGAGGAGATGATAAAAGAGGAGAGGAGAGGAGAGTAAATGAGTGGAGAAGAGAGGAAAAGTGAGGAGATGCGAGAAGATGAAGAGAGACAGGAGGAAAGAACAGATGGGAGACGAGGAGATGAGAGGCGAGGAGAGGTGAGAGGAGGAGGAGAGGAGAGGAGAGGAAAGGAGAGGCGATGAGAGGTGAGGAGAGGCGAGGTGAGAAGAGGAAAGGAGGAGAGGAAAGGAGGAGAAGCAAGGAGAGGAGATGAGAGGAGAGGAGAGGTGAGAAGAGGAGGAGAGGTGAGGAGAGGAGGAGAGGTGAGGAGAGGAAAGGAGGAGAGGAAAGGATGAGAAGCAAGGAGAGGAGAGGAGAGGAGAGGTGAAAAGAGGAGGAGAGGAGAGGAGAGGAAAGGAGGAGAGGCGAGGAGAGGAGAGGAAACGACGAGAGGTGAGGAGAGAAGAGGAGAGGAAACGAGGAGAGGAGAGGAGAGGCGAGGTGAGAAGAGGGAGGGAAGTGAGGAGAGGAGAGGAGAGGTGAGGAGGAGAGGTGAGGAGAGGAGAGGAGAGGTGAGGTGAGGAGGAGAGGAGAGGAGAGGAGAGGCAAGGAGAGGAAAGGAGAGGAAAGGAAAGGAGAGGAGGAGACAATAGAGAAAGAAAGGCGAGGCGAGGAGCGGGCGAGGCTCCTTCATGCTTCGCGAAAACTTATTACCGCCGCCGCCGCTCAATAACATGAGCCGAGCGGGGCAGCCATCAGTGCTGACAGAACAAGCCACACAGGTATTTCCTTGGAGGTATTTGCTGCCGGTTCACTACCAGCCCCACTGGTGTATGTTAACTTACAGCGCTAATAATCTACCGTGGCGTTTTGACAAAAGGACACGTTGAAAGGCTGTTTTCCCGTCGCAGCGGCTAAATGAGATCGACGTGCGGCGGGGGCCGAGCGCCGCGGAGGCCGCCGTCGGATCTCGGGGCCGATAATGGCGAGGCTGGAATGGCGGCGAAGTGCTCTGAGACCCGGTTCAAGGATAATGACGGCAGATGCGAGCACAAAGGCGGCCTCTGAGTGCCGCTCTGTAGGTTAAGTGGCTGCTTAAACGGTGCGTTTTTCGCGAGTGTGCGATGCAAAGGCAATTGCAGCGCGATTCAGTTCTGAGAGACCACAGAGATATTGTTTGTGGAGGGAATACGCCTGAGAACAATAGAATATGAGGAATAGTATGTCGAGTCAAGGCCAGATAATTATCTGCTACAGGTGCCCACGTTCGAGACGCACGACATATTGGAAGAGGAGAGGAACAAAAGATGTTTTAAGTAAGACACGCCGACATTTTCATATAAATAAATGAAACAGCAACAGCGGTTTGTTTGGAATAAACAGAAGAAGAACTGGGTAGTTAGCATGAGCAGCGATAGCCACCATGGCTGAACAGACTAAGAAAAGAGAAGATCAAACTTCATCAGCAGAAAATCCCCCAAAAAGATGACACACAGTCCCGCCCACACTGTTTGATTGACAGGTGATCTCTGGGAAGTGCAGTGCAGAAACACCACAGCAATGAGCGCTGAGCAGCAAAGATGTTGAAAAAAAAATCCAAAATACAATCTCGCATATGACCACTTTAAATGCCAAAAAATTGAATAGATAGTACAAAAGAAATATATTTCAAGGCGCCAGTTTTGTGAGCGGACAGATGGAGCAGACGCAGAGATGGAGTTAGTTAAACCGGGAATGAGGGGAGAGAGGCTGGTGGGGGTGGCAGAGACAGCAGGATAGGAGGGAGGAGTCTCTGGCTCTGTGTGTGTGTAAGCGAGAGAGAGAGACAGAGCGAGAGATAGCGAGAGACATACACACACACACACACAGACAGAGCATCTCTTTGAGTATGAGCGTGTGCATCAATCTTGCGGCGGCGGCGCATGTGTACGCGCGTGCGTCGCATTCCCGGCGTAGGTGTGGGTGAATCCATCTGTGTATGATTCTGTGTGTGTGTGTGTGTGTGTGAGTGCGTGTGTGTGTGATGAATTAGTGATGGCAGCCGGTGGAGCGGTGTGATCCCTCAGCGGTGGTGACAGCAGCTGTTAGCGGTGCCGTCTCCGCCCAGCCAGACTGACTGGGTCCTCTTCATCAAACACACCGGCTCATTAATGCTGCGGGGCCCGGCGCCGCACCGCCCCACCCCGGGCCCGACAGCACCGGGGCTGGGGAAGGGGAGCGGGGTCGGCTGGGGGTGAGCGGAGGGGTCCTGGAGCTCGGGGTGTGTGTGTCACTATACCTGTGTGTGTGTGGAGGTGTGGGTGTACGCATATGCATGTGTGAGCGTGTGCACATGTGTCTATGCCTGTGTAAGTGCGTGTGTGTGTGTGTGGGTGCTTGCGTATGCGCTTGTGTGCGTTCGTGTCCGTCTCTTGTGTGTTTGTGTGTGTGCATGTACGCTTGTGAATGTCTGCATATGTGTGTCTGCCCATCTGCAGTGTGTGTGTGTGTGTGTGTGTGTGTGTGACTGGACAGATGACAAGCAGCAGGAGGCCTCCCTTGTCAGATCCGACTGCTGAAACACTCTGCTATCACACCCCTCACCTGCTCCTCTTAGAAACTGATGGTGACAGTTATGTGTGGTGCAAATGAGACAAGCAAGTGTGAAAGATGTCTCCAAATATATGTGTGTGTGTGTGTGTGTGCGAGTGTGTGTAAGGGAAAGGTTTGCATGACTGCTCACGACATTTGTGTGCCTATATGTGCGCGCGTGCCAGTTAGAGGATTGAATGCGTGAATGGAGACACCGCGTGCGTGTGTGTGTGTCTATGACTGTGTGTGTTTGTGTGTGCGTGTGTGTGTGTGTGTGTGGGAGGCCAGTTGTTTGGGCAGCAGGTGTTCCTGTAGATACCTGTAGGTAGGTGATTCTGTTCTGGACCAGAGCCGACAGGTCCTTGGCCTCCTTCATCCTCCATTCGCCCACTCCATCCACCTGGCTGAGGTAGTACAAGTCTGTCATGATGGACCTACACACACACACACACACACACACACACACAAAGAAACACACATGCATATTTTAAATGCTTCATCAGGATGCACTAAATAAGTCGAATAAATAAATATTAGTAGAAGTAGAATTAGTAGTAGAAGTAGAATTTATATTGCATATAAGTAAAATGTGGTTCTGTGGACCTCAGCAGGTGCATCATGCCCCACCCTCCCATGCTAAATATGCACTCCTGGTACTGTAAGGCGCTTTGGATAAGAGCATCCACCAGGCAGCATACGTTAAACACCATACTGTATGTTAAATATCACCGAGGCTCAACATGCTTTAAGGATATTTATGGATAGAAGGAGCGTTATCTCCGTCAGACGGCCTGGCTGCAACAGAGTCTTGCTAGTTGTTTAGCTCTTCTTTTTTTTTTTGGATTAAGTCTGCCATCTGCAAGCCTCTGACAGCGAGTTTGTGTACATGTCACACACTGCCAAATATCGTGACCATCCACTTACAAACACGCCCGAGAGCTCTGATATATGCAGCTGAGGGCAGCTACTTGGTCACAAACACATCACACACACACACAAGCTTAATTCATTACTCACTTCTTTGACCCAAATCAGTCACATCCTGTGTGAGTGAGAGTTCTTATGCACATATTCAGCAGCACATTGCAAAGACACATACGCATAAAGCGGATAAACGGCCCGTGTCCTCATTCAACTGCGCGGCACGGCGAATGCTAGCCTTTCTCCACGGCTAAGACAGTATCATTACTCATTGTCCCATTTTGAAGCCGTAACCGCAGCGTGTGTGAACGGGATGTCAAACTCCCTTTTTTTTTTTTTTTTTTTGGGCAGCGCCCGCTGGGGAGCCATCACAGACCCTCTGCGGGAAGGGAAAGCAAAACCTCGCCGGCCGCAAGACTTAACAAGAAGGGATCGGCAGACAGCCCCCGAGGGCTCTGGCAGCGACAGAGAGGGGGGGGGGGGAACGCCGCACTCTGCTGCAGTCCTGTATATGTATGAATCGGGAGTGTGTAGCACGCATATGTGTGTGTGTGTGTGTGTGTGTGTGAGACAACTTGTGGGCTTCCCCAGCGCCGTGGCTTGGCTGAGGCTACAGACGCTGAGGCTGCAGGCGGTGGGCTTGGCGGCGGAGCACAGCGGCCCTCAGTGCTGATTACCCCGCTCCAATTGGAGGGCAATTACCGGCCCCGTTTACAATTACGCCATGAATCAACAGGAGTGAAGAGAGAGAGAGAGGATGGGAAGACAGGCGAGCGGAGGGGTAGCGGAAGGCAAGACGTACCGCCTTACTGATTCTGCGGGATCGTCTTCCTGTCCTTGTAATGTGACACGGCACTTTCATTCAAAGCGCCTTACACTGCTGTGAGTGCGTACATTCTTTAGCATGGGTTGCCCCAGGGGGAGAGGAAGGCCTGACCCCGTTTGCCCTGCGCTTGCAACAGGTATTGTGTAATACAAACAGTAAATCAGGAATTCTTTAAAAAAAAAATGTTACATTAATTTTTCAATTAATCAAGTTTTCAGAAAATAGCGAAAAATGCTCCATCCAAAATTCATTCTTTTTTTTACCCTGCACATAAACAAAAATACTTTTACTTCAGTGTACAGTACAACAGTGTTTTTTAACACCTAGGTTCGTCTTAGTTTTAGTTTACTATAATAACCTTGCAGCCAGAGGTGAAAGTAGCCAATTACAGCTACAGCAGTTACTGTACTTGAGTAGTTTTAGTTAGTTTAGTTTTATTTAAAAGTCTGACCTTGTAGCTACACGTACCTGACTAATTCTTATTCTCATTCATATTTTCAGATGTCATCTCAAGTAAAACAAATACTTATCAGCTCTTGTAAATAATCCAATACAATACAGTACAATTTAGAGAGATGCACAATATCCTAATGATTTTCACTTGGAGAGTAAATACGTACTTGCATCCTTTTTTAAATGCCCTACATATTTACTTTTACTGGGGAAATTTCCTAGACAAGTGCTCTTACCCCTACCCGAGCAGAATTTAAATGAAGGAGCAGTGCATTGATTTGAGTCAAATATTTCATTACTCTTTCCACCTCTGCCCCTATCTGTGCTCGCTCTCTCAGCCTTTGCCTGGAGCACATACAAGGAAACTTGGGGGGCTTAGAGGGAGAGTGAATGCCTATGTGAAAGTGTGTGTGTGTGAAAGTGTGTGTGTGTGTGTGTGTGTGTATGGGGTGAGGAATCAGACTGCGGAAAGCTGCTTAGGCAGCAACGGCTGAGACAATGGGCCCTGTAAGCCACTTCAGCGGGATTACAATGAAGCACTTGGCTAAGTGACACCGGGCCTTTCTCCGCTCAGCTGTGCGGAGGCCAGCCATCCAGATGACAGTGTGGGTGTGTCTGTGACCTTTCCTTTGCCCTTTGTTCCTTGCCAACCTCTGCTCTATTGCTGCCTTCAAGTCTTCTTGTTCATCTCCTAGTTCCAAATTTTGACAGCATCAACAGGTAGCGCTAGCAAACTCTAATCAACACTGAATGCATGCACCAAAAATGTGACAACTATCAAATTCACTAGCATACTGATTACTATTATTATTCTTGCATAGAATAGCATTAGCAACAAAACACATTGATTTCACTGTCAGCTTTTGCCATAACTTTACTGCTTTCCATCATTTTAATCTCATGACCTGCCTCAATATGTGTCAAATCGCCATCGAAAATTACCACTTTTGCTGTGTCATTCAAGGACTTCTACTGACGACATATAGCATGACTTCAAGGCACCGTATGCCCACCTCTCCTGGTGTCCCAGGTCCTGCAGCAGCGTGTCGGCGTACTTCTGCCTCTCGCTGGCCTCCACGTTGGCCAGCTTCTTCACCTCGCTGCGGACAAAGTACCACAGCTCCTTGACGCCGTTCTCCACCCTCCTCCGCAGCTCCTCCTGAGTGGGCCCGGGGCCTGCAGAAGGGGGGGTGGGGGGTGGGTGGATAAGAGAGACCGGATCAGAACAAAACATAACAAACATGCTCCAGTCAGAATGACGATTGAGGTCCAGCAATGACCTAAACGGATGAAACAATGAGTCTGACTTCAAAGCATCTCATCCTCAGAGTGACGGGGGACAAAAAAACCCCCGCAAAGTTCTTTAGGAATACCAGGAGGGAATACAAGATCTCGTTTCCCGATCATTAGAGTATCGGCCCATACAGGCTATCGGCATGTAGCGTGGCTTCAGGATGCGACTATTAAAATATTCCTCTTTTCCTTGTCTGCCCCTGTGTCCCGAGGTGTTGCTTTGACCTCATTATGGAGCATTTGATCACTGGTTTGTGGCTCTTGGCTCTCTGATGTGTTTTTCTCACACTGTTCTGACAACAGGAAGGAACTCTATACCCCGCCCCAGCCGAACAATGTGGAGTGACCCACATGGATAACACAGCTGCTAGCTCTGGTTTCCCTAAAAAAAAAAAAAAAAAAAAAAAAAAAAAATATCAGGGAATGGGAAGGACGGCCTGAAACAGGAGGAGGAGGCGGAGGAGGTGGTGGTGGCGGTGGTAGAAGGCGGGGGGACGGTTTTTTTTTTTTTTTTACCTTCCTATCCCGCTCTTTCTCTTTTCTCTTCGCTCCGTCCCTCGGCGGAAAAAAGCTGGAGGGTATTTTTAGCTTTTTCTTCCCCCTGCGGCGAGATGGAAAGGCTGACCCTGCGCTGCCCTCTGCGCTCACATGTCCTTCTTATTTTCTCTCTGTCTGTCTCTTTTTCTTGCCTCTCTCACTCCCGTTCTGCCATTGGGGCATTTGCACCGCTTCCATTTCATTCACACATTTCCCCGCTCACCTGACAGCCTTCCTGCCCCCCTCTGACCCCTGCTTAGACTGGCGCACACACACACACACATAACCCTGCCCGTCTGCTGGCTGAGCTTTGCCATCATCACCGCTGTGCTACAACAGGGTTAATGGGGTAGCTGAGGCAGAGATTCTGACTGCAGGCGAAAGCTCACAAGCCGCCGCCTGGCTTTATACCGTATGTAGTCAACCCCTACGCCTTTCCAAATCAATCCCTCCATCTCTCCGAACCCCGACGCCCCGATCCCTTCCCCCTGCAACTTCAAGGTGTCCCGGGCCCCGCTCACCGTCTCCGGTGAGTCTCTGGAAGCTGTGGATCTTCTGCTTGGCTCTGGTTAGCTGGTCCTCCAGGGAGCGCAGTCTCCCCGCGGCCAGGGACCCTGCCTCTGCCTGGCCCTCTGGTATCCTGGGAGAGAGAGAGAGAGAGAGAGAGAGAGAGAGAGAGAGAGAGAGAGAGAGAGAGAGAGAGAGAGAGTGTTTGGTGAGCATATGTATACAGTGATATGGATGGAAAGTACTGTTACTTGGCTGAAATTTTACTTAAGTATAAGTAGAATTACTGGTAAGTCTAAGTAAAAGTAAAAAGTTGTAGAGTAGAGTAAAGGTTACGGAGTCACTTAAAAAAAACAAGGAAGTTATTATTACACATGATCTTTCCCATGAAAGACAAAAAGGACAAGAGGACAGCGAGTTGGAACTAGGTTACTTCACAGCATACATAACCAATGGCGCGATTCTGGATTATTCACTTTGAAGAATCCAAAATTATGCGCAAAGCACCGAGTCACTTTCCATGTTTGTTCTGGTCCAACGTGCACTTTTGAACAGTCCCATCCTGTGTTATGTCCCGCTCCAACATGGAAGCCACACCATCAAAATGCAGTTTCCAGTTCCCAGTGAAGAACAATACTTCAGTCAAAACATACTTAAAAGTGAAATGACTCATTTAAAAAAAAACACTCACAAAAGTACAAGCACACAAAAAGCTATTCAGTTACTGTAAAGAGAGTAAATCTAATTTGTTATTTCCGCCATAGCAGAAATCCCCCATCATTAAGTATTTATCCTGTATTAGCGCTGTCCTGGTCATGGCAGCCTATTCTTCCTCAAATGTGTGAAATACAGCTGAATAGGCGTATTGTCGCACAAAACTCGTGACGTCTTAAACAACTGATCATTCCTTGTGCCTTGTTTGTCTCTGAGCCAGAGCTCATCTATAGTGGTTCTGTGGCTCTTTGTGGCTGTCTTGATTAAATGTGAGCACGCATGACAGGGCTCTGTGCTCCAACGCAACGTACTCAGTAGGCTTAGCAAATTTACTGCTGGAAATCTTGCAAAGCCTAATTGCTGATTATAGTTTAAATGATGTTTGGGCCGCCTTTCAGCCCATTTAATGCACTCCACATTAATGTAATTCATTGCAAGCTATTCCCGAATGCATATTTGTAAACTAATCACTGCTACAATGGTATATTTTCACAGTGTTTTATCCATTAGGACTACATGATGGATATAAAGATTTAAATCGGGATTTGCACGGTTCCGTCTCAATGACCTGTTCATTAAATAACCATCGCGATGTGTGAAATGAAAACACAAATGAACACTCAGACATGCTCAGAACACACAGATCAGATAACTTCAGCCGAGGAGAGAAAAAAAAAAAAAAGAACTGCCGTCAACATCATACTAAATCATCTCCTCTACATAAAACTATTAAAAATGGAATATGTGCAAATGCACAGGGGCATTGGTGAAGTGCTGCAAAGGCCACGTTAATGAGTCATCAAGGCATGCAAACTCAATTTGCTCCCTGAGTGAGGAACATCAGTTGCTGGCAGGCATAAAGATGAGGATTTTTAAAGTTGCGTAGACAGCCCCCTTCTTATTGTACGACCCCCCCTTCCGCTGTGCAGCCGCCAGTCCCCGGGACGCCCTGGCCTCCCACTTCACTGAGCACTAACTGAGCACGGTGCTTCAAAGCCATGGAAACAAGTGATGAGAAGGAGGGTGTTTTAACCGCTGCATTATGTAACACCGGGTGATGGACGAGGGTAAACCTTTCAATACCTTGGTGGTATTTGAGATATTTATATATATGTCTCAAATTTGTGTTTCTTTTCACGGTGAAATCTGAGGCGTGACGGTTTCAGCTGCCTGACACAGATCTTTTGGAAGAAGACCCAGGTGCATTTCCCTTCTTAAGTATCAGTTCTCTCTCTCGGTTCTCACAGCGAAGTCTGTTCAAACAATATTCAACAGGATCTCCCAGTGGCCACACCCCGACCTGCCAGTCACACTATCGCACGGGAAGCAGCACCTGTTCCTCGGTGACATCATGTCCCGGGAGAGGTTTAAGAGCTTCTGAAACGGTAACATAAAAGAACAAGATATCTCCTTGGACGAGGCAGAAGAAAGAGCTTCTATTGTCTCTGCGTAACACATCTGGCAGGATACGCCGAGGCTGTACTCCGACGCTCCCTCAGCTCTTCCAGCACGCCAACGCCGGCTAATAAACACAGACGTGCTACAGAGGTTAGCTAGCGATGCTCCAAAGAGACATAAACGGCGGAGACACACGCCGGCGCAGGCGACGCACGAGCATCTCCGACCGGGACATGCAGATGCCAAATGAATCCAAACACTCGGCGGTATCAAAACCCACAGACGGCGCACACGCGGGAGAGAGGCGCACGCCATACGCGAATACACAAATGATCCCTGACGTTATCTCCCAGGGACGTGAAGTGGGGACTAGACGAGGCAGCTGGATTCAACAGCCTCTTAATCAAACGGAACGGGAGAGGAAACAGACGAGGAGCGAGTCAGGGAGTCGGGGGAGGTGGGGCGGGGTTCTGCCGGTTTTGCCGAGTGAAAAGGCAGGCTGGGAAATCGTGGCATCGGGAAGGCAGGTGCGGTTCGGCACGCAACCCAGTTCCCTCTGATACGGTGGCCCAAGCAGTCGCCCCATTGGCTCCCGCCCCCCGGCGCCCGGTACCCGCCGAGTTCACGGGACGATCAGAGCCGGGCGGGGCGGTGGCCCGGGCGCCGCTGCATGCATATTTCCCCGGTAATATTCCATATACATGGCTTGTTAGACTTCAAAGGGAAACCTATGAGCTGACCTGGGAAGCCATACATATGGATGGAAATGTAAAGTGGTCTGGGAAGTGTAGATGAAAGTGGGCTACATGAACGCAATTTGCTTTTACATTTGGAGGGAACATTGATTTAATATCGCTGTGTGTGTGTGTATATCAACTTGTTGTATGTGTACACGCGCGTGTCATAGCACTGTGAGTGCATGTGACAAGACAGGGATTAGTCTGACGTCTTTCCTGGAACTGACCACATGCAACCACTTGACTCCAATAAGTCAAGCTAATAAACCGCAGGAATGTAGCAGCGGGAAAAGGCGGGTAAACACTGTAAATGGGTGAAAATGACTGGCAATACCATGAAAACCTGTTACCACAGCCCAGAATAGGAATGCAGGTCCTATTCAGAATTCTTAAAAGGTTGCATGACTAGATGTGTGTGTGTGTGTGTATGCGAATTGTGTCTTAACTAAGTGTCTGCTCAGGCCTACTTCCCTTGCTGTATTCATGCTACGTACACCGACTCACCCAGGCTAATTCCTAGTAAACTGATTCTGAATGGTGCATTCTTGCTTTGCATGCTTTAACGCCTCAGTACATCTAGAGCCAGCCAGCTCCGCTCTGAGCCCTACTTGACAGAGATGTCCTGCCCACAGACAGCTCCCACAATGGGGCTAGTGTGTGTGGCAGTCGGCCTTCCTTCGCCGGGCCTGAGAGACGGCCGGGTCGATGGGAGTTCAGGTCTGGAAGCGGCAGCAGCATCTGTTTGGTGGAGCCGCGCTGGGTTAATAACATTACAGAGTAAATGAGTCCTCTCACTATCGCCCCGCAGAGGGGTGGACAGCGGCCTCGCCGATTTATTCTACCGACTCTCGGGTCGCTAACAGTTTGCATTTACATCTTACATGTTACCTCCAAGATAGGCACCCAAATGACACAGGCCTATATGAGACAATGCAGGGAAATCATATGCAAACACCAGCATGAACGGTTAAGATGTTAAAACGTCTAAGCTAATGGGGTTGGAAGCAAACCGACAAAGACACAAGGGCACATGGAAGGAGAGTAATTGAGGTCTAATGGTCAATGGCCTGGACCATTAAAAGACAATTCCTCTGGAGCATGTAAAAACAATTTGTCTTGATTCTTCCCCTCGTTCTTCTCTGCCTGTCCTACATCTGGGTCAAACGGTAGATGCAAATAATTCTTTGTGTTTGATTTAACTTTCAGATGGGTGGGGTTTATGACATCAGGTTTAAACAGCGTTGCATAAGTTGTTAGGGCATACTAAATTGACTTTTACATACTCTGTTGTGATCATCTAGCGTTTCTGCCAGTCACTGTATTGTCCTATGTGGTAACACCCACCCATGTGGCACCTAGGTAAGATGAAACAACCTATTAAACAGATTAAGAAATGCTATTTGGCCCCGGTCTGGTCTGTGCCATGACTTTGATTTCCACCGCTCTTCTCCTCCCCTCCATCCTCATCTCCCTCTCCTCCTCTTGGCTCTCAACACAGTGCGGCCCTCGCGCCATCCATCACGCTTGCCTCCTCCTCGCCTCCTCTGCATCACTCCTTCCCTCCCCACGTCCTTCTGTTGGCACGCCTGGGGGATCGATCAGGTCCTCATCGCTCAGCCCAGCTGTCACTCTCACCCTTCGCTCTCTCCGCTGTCACACCATCAGGCTGGCGCGTGTCAGCGTCTCCGCGGGAGCGGTGGCTTCCTGCCCGAGGTGACTGACAGCCGCGGAGAGGGCGGAGCCAGACGGGCCGAGTGGCTCGACCCTCCGCTCACCTCTCATTAATGCTGCTGGGTGATTGGTGGGTTGCCGCGCTCGCCTGTCACTCAAACCGCTCAGAAACGGCCTGAATAACGAGTCGCTCGACTGAATCTGCAGACTGGCAAGGCGATACCAATCTGAATCTATGCATTGATTGATAGATTGATTGAAGTTATATAACAATTCCATATTAAAGATTATGCATAGTTCTGCCAAAATACATTGAAAAAAGAAGACATCAGGATAATGCCCTAAGGCTCATTTCCATTGTGGTCCTTTAAGAAAGAACAGTGGTGTAGAGGGAGCAGTTTTTGAGGCCCTGGAGCTCAACAGATAGGGAACGGGACTAACAATGTCAGTTTTATGGGTCTGATTCCCACTGAGGCCACTCGTAGGAAAAGTGAATGCACTCACGGTAAAGTTAGGCGCTTTGGATGAAAGCATCCAAATGGCACATGCGATATTTGATATTATTTAATGTCAGCGGGATGCTCATGAAATCTGTGAGTCAAAGAATGATTTTGACGATTCAGTATGGCAGGCAAATAACTGGTCTCACTCTCAACATGGAGGGATTCATGCCCTCAGTCCAAATCTGAAGAACCAGTAAAGTCCTTGAATTGGGCTAGGCATGCAGTGAGTTAGTAGATCAGTAAGCTACTGAGTTGTTACATAGTCAGTCAGTCTGTGACAACCTGCCGGCTTGAGTCTGGCTCGGCGCCATGTCTCTGTCAGCACTTTGGTGGAGGAGTGAAGGAGCGGGGGAGGAGGGAGGCGAAGAAGGAGTGAAAAGGGGGGAGGGGAGGACCGGAGGAGGGGATGGGGAGAGAGGGGAGGGGAGGGGCCACGGCTGGGATGACGGGCAGCTCACTAACAGCCTCTTTGCGTCTATTAGAGCTCTAATACGTGGATAATAGACACTACAGGATGAGGCGCTGGCGGTGTTCTCTCCTGGGCCTGTGTCTGACCACTACACACACGCATGCACGTAATCACACACACACACACACACACACACACACACACACACAAATTGAACAGAGGACAAACCAACCCCTTCTCTCTGTCGATAGCTCACTAAGCTTAACCTCAGCATGCTAGTTGCCTGCTTTGGCTTGCTTTCCCGGATACTTAGCCGGAGCTTAGTGGGACTTGAGAAGGCACTGTAGCGCTGCCCCAGTAAACAACTGTGGAGGCCTCAGTCCCAGATCAGCGACTGAACTCAATAACAAGCAACAAGCGCGCAGTGTGTCGGGACCCATCTGGACACTGGTCGTCTGAAAGCTGCACTTGTTTTTTATGCCGTGAATTCCACCTTTGTTTCTGAGCCAATTCTGAATAATTACAAAAGCAAGGGATTTAATCGGGGACCAGCTGTCTGATGTGGCGCGTGTGCGTGTGTTTTTATGTTTGCGTACGTTGATGAGGGCCCCGCATCAAAGCGAATTGGAATATCACAGAGGAGCAGCAACAGCCGGATCTGAAGCCCGAGTTCCCCATTAATACGGCGCGCACCAAGACACACAGCTGCATGCCCTGCACTGGCGCGCGCACACACAGGCGCACAACCGTATGCGTGCGCACACAGACACACATACACAGATCCACAAGGTTTATGCTTAAGTGAAATACTGTTAATGTATGCAGATAACAGCACAACCCTCTCTCTTTTTGACACATATAGTTTGAATGTGTGAACGATGCTGTGCGTGCTGTGAGCCCATATGATGTGTTATGCTTCTATTTATGATGGTGCACTGTGTTTGCACACTGTGTACACTGTTATTGTATGTTGGTGCTGCTTGTTTCTGAAGTATCCCCCTCCCAAGGGTGGAGGTAACAATTACTCACGTTACCATAATGGAGTAGCTTCTTTGTGTACTGCATTTTAAATCACATCCATTACAGAGTACACATTTTGTGGCTCTCCATAAGCAACAGAAAGGAGACCATCATAAATTGACAAATTGTGGAGCCATTCACAGAAGAGTAATCTGGCTTTTCTTTGTTTGTGCAATTTATTATGTAATTTCCAAATTTTCCATTGAAAAGAATCTAGTTTGAACTGTGTCCTCTTGTCCTTTTAAAATTGCATGGAAAATATCTAACAATGTTCTCTTTTCTAAAAAGTAAATTAGCTACTTTTTACTTTTACTTAAGTAGATTTTTACAGCAGTACTTAAGTACTACTACTTTAAGTAAAATATCAGCAAAGTAACAGTACTTCTACTTGAGTAAGACATTCTAGTACTCTTTCCACCACTGCCCCTCCGCTCTCTTTGGTGTCATCAAACACAAGGGACTCATTTAAGAGTTCAATTTCAAATGTCTCTCATACACTCACATTCGCCCCAAAACCACACTGACATCTGAGCTGCTGGTACCTGAGAGACTCGGCCATGCGCCGCAGGTCTTCATTCTGCTGCTTGAGCCGTTCCAGCTTGGCCAGGATCTTGGAGAGCTCTCGGCTGGAGCGCTCCGGGTGCTCGCTGTCCCTCACCAAGTGCCCACCGATGTAGAAGAGCAGCGTGCCCCAGGCCAGCAGCACCAGGGTAATCCAACGCCATGAACCCGCCCAGGGCCGCATGGTTCAACCACGCCCACCCGAAAACACCTCTTGGTGTGCCTGCCCACCCGCCCGCCCACCGGCCTGCCCGCCGGACGTGCACGCACGCTCTGTGCCCCGTCACCACAACTGCCGCAGCGCCGCCCTTGGCATTGGCATCTTCGCTGGGATGGTACACGAGTGAACGGCGGATGAGAGGGGGATGTGTGTGTACACGTGTGTGTGTGTCTGGGGGGGGGCGGTGTATAAGAAAAGGAGCAGGCGTATCTCAGGTGAAAGTCAGTCGACCAGTCTTTTCTATGTGTGCTAAAGCATGGCTAGCATGCTCGGATGTCCTTTTGTGTTCGGATGTCCTGCACGCCACTTGCTTGCTGTATCAACTCAATCCTCCAGGGGGTTTCCGGCTTGGAGGCCCGTCCTGCTTCTGAGATGCAAATCTGGTGTCTTCTCCCTTCCACTCAGTCGCCGATTGGCTGGTTTCCCCCACGCTGCCTCGCCACGTCCTGTCAGTCCTGCGGGATTCTTTTATTTCAGGTGTGTCCTGCGGGAAAAAAGAGAAAGACAGCCGAGTTAGTCCTGCTAATTGCTACAATATGATTCGATACACAATATGGGGTTCATGACTTGATACCACCACGATATGATGTAATAAATAAAAGTTCAATGACAACAAAGTCTGACTATGCAGAATTATGTTTATTTCTGAGCCACAAATCTTTCTAGCAAAGGAATTGACTTGCTAGATTAGTATTGCGATATATTGCATTTCGATATCTGGTCCCATCCCTACTAGTCGGCCAACTCAAGACAAACTAAAGCCGCTGAACAGCTAGGCCAGCTAGCCAAATTAAACAAGTAAATCCTGTTCCTGAAGGGCAGAGCAGGCATGCCTCACACACTGGCATGCAGGAACAGAGAGCCGAGTGTCGGGCTGACAGACCGACAGACACAGCCTGGGTGCTGCTGACTGGTCCCGACATAACCCAGTCTCAGCAGCCTACAGGATTGATCAGCATGACACTGCAATTTGCATTTACATAGTGATGCGCGGTCCCCGAGCGATGCTGCACTGCTGTCGAGGCAGGCCAGGGATGTTCCGCTTTCCGCATCCCGCTCGCTCGCACACACACACACTCACATACTGTACACACACACACACACAGACGCACACATGCACTGAAAGGCTTTTGTCTGCCGATTGCCCACGCTTTTATCTTTGAGTCTCAATCTCTCTCTCACACACACACAGCCACACACATACTAGTACAATCTAATGGACATAAACAAGAATCCAGCGTTTATTCTCCTGAACCCCCGACGACGCCCCCTCAACCGCCCACGCTCCATCCCACCCACCTCCCGACCTTTTCTCTCTCACTCTTAGTTAAAGCACAGCTAAGCCCGACGGCTAATGGATTCGTTCGGTGACAGCTAAAT
Source organism: Centroberyx gerrardi (assembly GCF_048128805.1). Classification (NCBI taxonomy): domain Eukaryota; kingdom Metazoa; phylum Chordata; class Actinopteri; order Beryciformes; family Berycidae; genus Centroberyx; species Centroberyx gerrardi. Next base: position 8,110,212 of record NC_136014.1, on the reverse strand, counting down.
CCCGCGCCGTTTTTCTGTCCTGCTCCCCGAGCGCCCCCTCCGCCGTCCCCGTGGCCTCCGTGACGGAGTGCGACATTGTCAAGGTGATACGGCGGAGCTCGGCGGAGCGGGGGGAAAACGAAAAATCCCTGGATCATCACTTCCCTTCATCCCAGAGCAGCGGGGGAGACGGAGATGGACGCGTGCCGGGTTTATGAAGCAACCTTCCCTGTCAACTCCCCCAACAAAGCCCTGCCACGCAACCGAGGCTTGTCGTCTGATGGGATCAAGGATGGCAGGTGTGTGTGTGTACGTGCACACAATATCACTGTGTGTGTGTGTGTGTGTGCATGTGTGTTGTCATCTCTCTGCACGCTGGCATAATTCCAAGCATCTTAGCTTCTCTGTGAGTGGTGGTGGGGTTGGTTTGATCGACAAGTCCCAGTGTGTCTGGTGCTTCTGCCTGCGTGCCTTCAAGACAGAGGAAAGTGTTCCTCTTGGGTTTAGCTTGGCAGCACAGAAGTAGGTTAACAGTAGCTCACCATGTAGACCATGGCAGCATAGTTGATATGTAGGACATAAATGGTGCCATGCTGTAATACCATAGAGACCGTTCATGCTTCACTGGCGCAAACCGCCCAGAATACAGCAGCTGAGGTCAGGGAAACAACGAGGCGCCGGCTATTCTTCCTCGCTCCTTATTGAACGCTATGGAATTATTGAATACCGCGCAGACGTTCGGAGAGGCTCCTGCTGCTGTTGTTACTAACCAAAGCTGACATGAGGGTGGCTCCTCTTTATGCATGCAGGACAAGGATATGCTGAGCTGTGTTTTATTATGGAAAATAAGCGCTGCGAGCGGGTAGCGCTCTGCCAGCTAATGCGCGACCGGCAGCTTACTAAAAGGCAGGCTGCGAAACCCTTGTCGCTGTGTTTGAGAAGCCGCCGTGGCCATAATGAGGTTTGTGTTCAGTAGACTAAAACTGATAAATATAAAAGTGTTGGAAGGGGTGGGGCGGCACCTGCTGCCAGTTACGATATGGTGAGGCAAATGACAAGAACATTTTGGATAGCACTGCTAGCTAGCTATTCTAGCTCTGCTTGCAAGTCAGGCTAACCTAGTGATAGGGAACAGAGAGCTGAGGGAAGTTAATAGTAATGCAATTAATGGCCTAACTGGCAGGACAACTAGTCACCAATACCAGTCAAGATAATGGTGAGGTAAATGTCAATAAACTGCCAAGATAACATCGCCTGCTAGCTGCTCTAAATTTCAAGCTGGCTCAGATCAACTGTATTTAAATGCCTTAAACACAAAACATTTTGCCACAAAGCACTTCACAAGGTTAAAGGAAATGCTATAAGGATCAATCTCGTCACATAAAAAAAAGACCAAGCACATTTCAAAAAAAGCATATAACACACATGAGTCGCAGTGAAGGCCATAGAATAATAAAAGCGGGCTCTGAATTGATTTTTAGCCCCACGACAGCAGGGGCTCTATGGATCGCAGTGTCGGTCGGTCGCTCTGTTCACCGCTTTTGGTCACGTGGGTGAAAGCGGGCCGCAGGGAGTTAGATTGCAGACTCTCGGTCAGAAGACCTGAGTCGGATTCCATGCAGGGACGCTTCCACAAAATTCAATGTCGCGGGGCTGTTAGACTCTTAGTCTTGTTCAAAATAGTGCTGGATTTTGCTGACCTAACACTTTTGGCTGGGTTGTCCTCAAGTTTGAGTCTGGACCGTGGAACTCCTGATGAGAATGCTAACCTGGTCATGTTACTGAGGGAACATGAAGCTCAAGGAACAGAACTCGGGGTCGATTAAGTGCCTCACTGGTAGGAACCCATAATCACTAACAGTGATGTAAATAGGTTTTCAATGTAGTGAGTCCCCGGGACCCACAGGTGGTAATTTGAGTGGGTCCCAGGGAAATTGAGTGGGTCCCCAATAAAATTTGTGTTTTTAAGTTTTTTAAGTTCATTTTACCTACTCCTATTTATATATTTGATTGCAATGTTACACAGCTCTGGTTACACATTTATTTATTCTAGTATATTTTTAATTGTACGTACATTTTTTTTTTATTTCACACTTGCTTTGGCAATGTAAAAGTATGTTTCCCATGCCAATAAAGCCCCTTTGAATTGAATTGAGAGAGAGAGAGAGAGAGAGAGAGAGAGAGAGAGAGAGAGAGACACGCAGGGGGGCTGTGTGTGCCCAGCAGCCTGTGTGACACAGAGCTTCAGGAGAAAGCGAGGAGCATAAAACAGCATGAAAAAAAACCAACCGAGCCCGACCCGACCCGAGCCCGACATACAGTTGTAACAGTCGCAAATATGCCTACTATGCTTTTGGAACATTGTTTGGTTGCAGTAACAGATTAAGTCACTGGGTGGCGCTCCTTGTTTTTTTTTTACTGAGACTGAGTTACAGCAACAGGTTGAGTAGGCTCCTACCAACTACTCCCAGTCTACCCAATACTGACGTCGTCTCGCTCTGTCATGCTATCCAGTTTAATACATCCATGGGAGTAACGTTAGCCTACTTCCCTAAAGCTAACAAGCACAAAGCTAATGTAAGCTAAGACACGACCAAGCGCGTTACAGTCTCGGGTCCCGTCGGGTTCGGGTCGGGTTGCAGACCTCTAATGTGTAGTAAATGAAACGACTAGTTAGTGAAATCAAAGTCCTATGTTGCAAACAGAATGGGCATTTTTATCTTGTGGTCATCCACAATGATATGAATCTGTTTGAAGAAACATAGCGGCTGACGCACAGACATGTCAATTATGGCTTTTTTCCCCGAATAATAACGTGCAATTTCGGGTAGAAGAAATATCTGTTTCCATCGCATTAGCCTATCTGTGCTTTCCCGAATAACGGATTCGGATTCGGGTACATCCCTACCTGCAATAGTTTGTTGGCCAGCAATATGTTTGATCTTTTTCTTTGGTGGCATTTTAAAACGTTTTCCTTTCACTCATTGAGACTGAACAAAATGGGAGATATGCCAGAGATATATGCGCAGACGGTGAGAAAATCGTGGCCGGTGGATTACTATTTTTTTCAACACGGCGCGACGGTAAGTGAGTTTATTTACCAATTACCAAGTTTGTAGCCTTGTTGAAATGAAATCTGTGTGGCGAAAGTAGCATTGGATGCAGGCCCAGCAAGGGCATTAAGTCTCTCTCGCGATGATTGAGACTATTTTCTAGGAAAAAATAGGGTGCGTCCCATGGACGCGTCGATAGTGAGTTTACTGTGTCCTTTTGGATTTTAACGCGTCAGAGATGCAGGACGCGCACCTATTTACATCACTGCACTAATAAAGAGATGTTCTCTACCTCACAAGGTACAAAACCTGCGAGATCACCCCTTGACGCCACGTCAAAATTAAAGACATTTCTACTAACTGCACATTATGAAAAATAATCATGTGCATTATCAAACCCAGTGAATGGCTTTAGAAAACGAGTAAAGTGGATTTCAAGTCTGCTTTTCAATATGCCTTACAGCCCAGCCTTGGTTGTGATTGAGTGGAGAAGAGAGGAGAGAGAATTTCATGGTCACTCTTTCGATTTAGCTTCAGACAGTTTTTGTTTTATGATAACTGAAAGAATGAAGGGTCACCTATTGAGTCCTCTCTCGGCTCTCAGCAAAATGGGGCCTGACTGAAGAGAAAACGACACTCTACTTGAATTTATTCCACTGATGAAGAGCTGGCGGTGTAATATTCCACCAGGGACACAGCCGGATGTGAGCAAGCGAACTGTAAATGCTGGAAAAACATTTGCATTTTCTCAAACCAACGTTGCCCTCCACACCTGCCCTCGAGTTGCCATGAATAGGGGCTATATAAATAATGGAAATTAGAATAATGTCAGTTAAATAAATAAATAAAGCGTTCCCACTGTGGCAGAATCACTTCGAAGTTGGACTGTGTGACAGATTTGCTGACAGTGAAAGTTTAGGCAAGTTGGCCGTATAGTGCTCTTGTTCCTCTGCTCTCTCTCTCCGCCAAGCACCGCCCCCCCTTCCCTACAAGTAAAGTGGAAACATGATTGCGAGGCCTGAGCCACTCTAGCCTAAATGAAATATGTGACTGCTCCCTTTCGAATCTGCAGTCCTACTGAACCACTGCAGGGAATTAAAGGCCCTATGCTGTCCATTAGGGATGGGATGATATGCTTATCTCACAATACGATACGCGATATGGGGTTCACAATTCGATACAACCACGATACGATGTAATAAATAAAAGTTCAATGACAACAAAGTCTGACTGTGCAGAATTGTGTTTATTTCTGAGCCACAGATCTTTCTAGCAGTGGCATTGACTTGCTAGAACGTAAACAACAATTTAGAAATGTCATTACAAAGTGCAAATAATATAATTTGGATGTAGAGCTTGTGAAATTGTGATGGTCAAGCCGTCTCATTTGTGATTCCTACAGCAGAATAAAATGGAGCTAATATCAAGATTCATTTTTCTGCCCCACAATTAGGGATGCACCGATCCGATACTGATATCGGATATCGGTCCAATACTGACTCAAATAGCTGGATCGGGTATCGGTGACAATGGGGCCGATCTATTCAATTCAATTCTATGTTTACGTCTACGTGCACGTACTATGTCATGTGTCAGCAGCGCGCCGGTAGACCCGGCCATTTTGCCTCCGGTCCGTCCGGCGGCTCCGGAGGATCCCGCCCGCCGTGCGCAGCGTCTCACGCGCTGAGTTCTCGCTCGTGGGGCTCCACGGAGCCTCGCAGTGAGCCTCCCGCAGCTAGCATCCAGGCTAACAAGCTAACCTGGCGCCCAGCCCTCATAACAGAGCCGGGGTCGGGGTGAGCTGACCGGGGGTCGTTGCTGATGCTCGGTAGTTAAAAACACACCTGTATGAATACTTTGTCTCGGTTATATGTTTAAACTCTCCCGGGTCACCGCGCGGCCGAGCAGGCTGCCATTTAACCTGCGAGGTAAAGTCGTTTTCCACCAATCATACAATCGGCACGTCCAGCCAGACTCCATTCATAAATCCCAGGTTTAAGGGGACTCGGCTGTAGGCCAACGTTGTTTCCTGCCACAACATGATTTAAAGACGAGATGAAATGAAAAATGCCTTTTTAACCCTTTTAGATCACATCCCCGGTCATACTGTGCACCTATTTAACAATATGCCAAAAAAAATACCAAAAATCAATTTCATTGTATTCTTATATCAAAATTCAATCATGTTTTCTTCCTGTAAAACAAAATATGCCGTGTGCTTACGTAAGCATGCCCGTAACTAATTTCAACCAATAATATCATGACATCCACCCATCAATCAATCTTCAACTTTTAGCGCACAGAGCTAAGAGGCTAAGATTCATTAGTTAGCTAGCTAGCAACAGCATGGTACTTCGGTGTGTCTTCGGGTGTTATGACACACCCACTTTTCAACGTTCAAATCAAATTCCTCCCAACGTTATGTCCCGCCTGTCTTTCCTGTTTCACTCGGAAATACGTCACGATACGGAAGTTAGATACTCTCGAAATGCCGTTTCATCTCGACTTTAAAGTGTCAGGTACTGCTGCTCCATTCGGCCGACACATAATCAGACTAACATACCTTGACTTTTTTTCTGAGGGCTGTTTCAAGTTTAAAGCAAGACTACCAGTTAAGCCAGAGTTATTTCAGTAATTTAGGCTTATTCTGCATATTTTGAATGTTTTGTTTTTACCAAGTTACTTGTTTATACTACTGTGAATTGTGATTTAGTTTATCAAGTTTGTTTGCACTAGTTTGTGACTTAATTGTGATGTAATGTTCACATTTTGTTCTCATTTGATGCAGTTGTATTGTTTTACACTGGAATTTTAATTCCTGACCAATTTGTTGCTGCATTTAAAAGGTTTACACTTGAATTGTAATTCCTGTTAATTTTGAAGATTTACCAAGTTGCTGGTGCACGATTATTTATTATTTTAATAATAAATAACAATTCAGTAAATTTATATCAATGTATATATTTGTTATATTTTGTTTTACAAAGTTAGGAAAGCAATGTTAAAGTCAAGCCTGATGTTGCCTTACACATAAAAGAATGATCCCAGTCTCTTCCACACTGAGGCATACAGCTTATTAATTAAACACTGGTATCGGATCGGTACTCGGTATCGGCCGATACCCAAAGCCCAGTTATCGGTATCGGTATCTGGACTGAAAAAGGCGGATCAGTGCATCCCTACCCACAATACGTATTGTCACATTTTTGTATTGCGATATACTGCATTTCGATATACTGTCCCATCCCTACTGTTCATAAATGGAACATCTTTTCTGCGTCGCCCCACCCTCCAATCCTTCCTCCTGACAATACGACGCTACAAACGCCACCACTCTCCCATAACGCCCTTCACCTCGCTGTCACGGCGACCGAGGGGCCGGCACGGGCGGCACGGGCCGGCGCGGTACATGCGGAACTGCAGGGCGGACTGTCAGCGCTGTCACTAAATGTCCCTGCGCCGCAGCAACACGCGGGAGCCTCGGGGGTCAACCGGGATGACCTGCTTTCAGCGCCGCCGGTGAATCTTCCAACGTGACTCGGGCCACAGCAGAGGTCATCTATCAGCACGCTCCAGTCTCCGGGCAATGAGCACCGGGATGAGGTTCACCACTGAATTATGCATGGCGCCGGGGCTGAGGACGGCTTCTATTACACCAGCAAGACCACTCTGGCTCGGGGACAGCTGGAATGGAACGTCATCTATACCATACATATCTGTCGCTTCCCATCTAGGCCGGCGCATGAGCGAGTGTGTATTAGTGCGTGTTGCTAGGGGCAACCCCCAGGGGGAGATGCAGCGAGACGTGGCACACCGTATGGTATGTGGCGGGGGTGGCAGAGATATGATGGCTGTGTCTGGAAAATAGAAACAGGCAAGAGGAGATCGGGAAGGATTGCATAGCAGCGTTAATGGGATGCACGGCGAAGGAAAAAAAAAGGAGGTAGAAAAGCTCCGAAGCTGAAATATTCATTTTATGGATAAAGTTCAAAATGACCAATGATTGGAAAGCACAGCTATATTTGTGCTCTGATGCAAAATGTTGGGAATAAAATTTTGAATGACTGAACTCTTTACTTTTTTTTCTACCATCAGGTTATGAGCAGGATGGAGGGGGTGACATGATATCTGGACTACAGACATGAAGCAAGAGGAACATCAACTCCAACATGAACAGCTATTTTTTTTTTACCATTATTTATCCAGGGGAGGTTTGCTGAGCAAGCGTGTTCTTTTAGCTGCCTAGTACAGCCAGAGTTTCCTGCTATTAGCCACTGAGCAGCTTTGCTTAGCGATTTTCTCAGCCAGTTCTGGAGATTCAAACCTGCGACCTTCCAGTCACTACCCCACTTCTCCAAGGACGGGGTGATACTAGTGTCTGGACCATTGCCTCAATTTCCTTTTCAATTTCAACTTCATTTCCAATATAAATATCAGACCTAACTAGTTTAATTTGGTGTTGGTCCATCAAATAAAGATCAATGAAAAAAATTGAGGGATCGCACTCAAAAATGTATCATTTGTTGCAAAAAGCATCAGCAGGGGAACGACTAACACAAATATTTCAGGCTACAAGCCTTCATGCTGAAATGTTTGTGTTATTTTTCCCCCCGCTGATGCTTTTTGCAATAAATGCATTAAGATTAATTTTTGAGTGTGATCCGCTGATTTTTTCATCAATATGAATATCAGCAAACATCTGACTCACTCAGCAGCATAGAGTGCTCCCACTCCCAATGCTCCATTTCACTTCTCTTTTGGCACGGCGCCGAGATGTGGAAACGCCTTTTGCTTTTTGGGGCGTCCCGGTGGTTTATATGCGTGTGTGTGTGTGTGTGTGTGTGTGTGTGTGTCCGCGCGTGTATGTGTGAGTGCATGTGCGAGCGTGTGAATGTGTCAGAGTCACCCGGCTTGGCTGGGTACGGCTGGCTGCACACACACACACACACACACACACACACACACACGCAGGAGGGTGGTGAATATTTCATGAGCCGCTGTTTACTTCACAACATTTCCAAGCTGAATGTGTAGGAGTCCATTAACTTAGGCTAAATGGCGGAGAGAAAGCCTGGCGTGGGAACGAGGGAAGGAAAAAAGAGGTGAAAAAACATAGATGGCGAGCCAGGAGAGTAAAGGGCATGACGCCCAAAGTAACTGCACAGGATTAGGATACATACGCATGGGGAGAGGTGGCAAGAAAAGACAGGAAAACAGATACTAGGGGAGTACACACTCATTCGCATCCAAACCTTGTATTTTTAGATTGTCACCGCATTGTAAAATGCTAAGAATTAGACACGTTGTCACACTAACAGGCATTAAGAGAGACTGGTTATCTGTACCTCACAAAGTATCCAGATGGTCTGCGTGCATCTATAGCTGATCTGCACTTGATTTATGGAGACATGGTGCCATTAAGGACGGGGTCACCGGACAGTTTACATGTCAAGGGTTAGTGAATGTGTTTCAAAGAGGGGTCAATTATTTACAGAGCGACACTTTAACCATTCAACGCCCGCTAGAGCAACCCCACCCCCTCGTTGCAGCTTTAGGATTAAGCGGAGAAGAAGTGGCCAAAGGTCCCAGAGAACACCGAGCCTTCCGCAGCTTGGCATTCAGTATCAGAGCTAAGCACACAGCCTCTCCTTCAAGGTTATCTCTGTGGAGAATTCGCTGACAGCAGGATACACACGCACGCGCACTCACACAGTGACACACAGATAGGCACCCACACACACACACACACACACACACAAACGCAAAGGCGCACGCACCTTCGCCGGCCCAGTGGGGGGATGCGGCATCGAGGGGGTGTGTTTGCGCAGGCGGTTTATGCAAACAAGCTTTTAATTGGGACGGAGGGACATATGATTAGCAGTAAAAAGCTCCCATCATTCCCGTGTTTCATTACTTTTTATGTCCAAATAAAAAACGCGGGCCCGAGCGGGGGCCCCACCTGCCAACCCAATCTGTCTCCTGATGAGTGAAGGTGGATCTCGGGGCTCAGACGTGGTCAAGGACAGCATTGTAAATTCACCGTGTCTGGGAGGGTGATGGACTGGTCCTGCTTCAAGGGTGTGTGTGTGTGTGTGTGTTGGAGAGAGGGGGGGGGGGATGGAGAAAGAGCAAGAGTCAATGCCACTCAAGCAGATGCATGTATCATACCTGGAGAAGACGGGACATTGAGTGTCAGAGAGTGAGTGTATGCGTTAAGAGTGTGTGTACGGGGGGGAAGTGTTGCGGAGAAATTGTGGAACTAAGCACCATTACAAATTGATCATTTACTAAATGCATACCAGTGCTGAGAAATACAAAGTTCTACCTATAAAAGCCAGAAGCATATTACAGACAAAGAACCTTGACGTTATTGGATGTGAAAAACAGAAAACACGAAGCTCTAGGTCTAGGGCACCCGTCTACCTTAGGCTATATAGCTGCTCAGCTGTGCACACACACACACACACAACCACACAGACACACACATACACACACAGACACACACACACACAGTTCCTGTCTGCTCCGGTTTCTGTTCCTCGTAATGAGTCCCAATGACGGCTGACCTTTCGCGGCCTGGGGTGCCAGGGACGAGCTGGAGGGGTGGGGGCAGCGGGGGGTGGAAGGGCGGGTGGTGACCCCCTGCCGAGGGTGCCCACCTTCATTCAGTCACTTTAAAGAGGACTAATGAGTGACTGAATACACAAGAGAGGTAAGCGAGAGAGAGGGAGGGAGGGATGGCAGAGGAGAAGCGGTGACAGAAAGGGAGGGAGAGGAGAGAGACAGAGAGAAAGGCTACGGTTAAACTTGTCATTTCGATTGTGATTTTTATCATCTGAACATGCCGCGACGCATAATGTGATACGTCCAGATGCGGCGAATTCGGATTTTGCTTGGATTGCTATCAGACCTTTTGAAATGAGACTTGCATTCTGATCGCAAATGTAATTTGGCCGCAATCCAGCCACAGTGTGCATGAGAGCCAGAGAGGAACAGAGGAGAAAAAAGTATTATGAACATATTTTAGATAAATACACCCATGGGAGATACGCGGTGGGCATTTTCAGGCCAAGCGCGGACGGACACTCATGCGAACCCGTGAGACCCAATCTTTTTGATCAGATATCCAAAATTGCATTGAGACGGCCTGAGCTCACGGAACCAAATCTTTATGATCAGATATCAAAAATCACACTGAGATGGCCTAAAGAGATAGGACGGGCAGGGAGAGGGAAAGAAAAAAAGAGAGAGAATGAGAAATGGCACCGCGGAGAGAACAGACAGAGAAGGAATGTGTCTGAGGTTGAAGCCGGTGGTTAGGGGACAGCAGCCACAGAGGAAGACAGCGAGAGAAATTGTCCCGACCTCCTATCGCAATCTCCCAATAAAGCCGTGATTGAGGAGAGCGGGGGGGCTAGGCGGTCTCCTGTGCAATAAGTTACGTTTCCGGCACAATAACCAGCCCACCCCACACCCTAAACGCTCCCCACCTCGCTCATCTTCGGCGCCGGAATTTACGGGCCGCAGTTAGCTCCCATTATACCCCGGCCGAGGGGCGAAAATAGCCCCCGAGTCAAAGCGCCCTCTCCCAGGCCGGGGCGTGAATGATAAAGCATCGACTGGGGCGAGAAGAGATGGAGAGGAGTGGCTGTGCGGCGGAAGAGAGGGAGGCAGTGGAGGAGGAGGAGGAGGAGGTAGACAAAAAACAAGGATGAGGGAAAAGTAAACAGCGCAAGAATGCCCAGACAGCAAGAACACCGAGAACACGCGCACAAAAAAAATGGTGATAGAGAAAGACAGAGGGGAGGGATAAAAAAAGGAGCGCGGTAGGGAAGAAGCGGGAGCGAGGGAGGTGGTAATAGGAAGAAAGATGGCGGCTGTAGACAGAGAGACAGAGGGGGAGATGAAGAGTGTTCCCCGAGGGGCCCGAGTCCTGACTAATACTGAGCAGGAGTTCTATAAACAGCAGTAACACAGAGCTACCACCCATTCATCGCTCTCTGCTACATTACCTCCATTCTCCGTCTGCGACTGCTCTTACCTCCTTTGCTCTCACTGGCCTCAAATCCCCACACTGCAGAAAACACCTCCATAATAACAAGCCACTCTATTTATCTTGCGCTCAGTATCAAAATCTCACTTTCTCCATAACAAGTGGAAAGAAAACCTGCCACCAGCGGGAGGTAGTTGATTGCAAATTAACGTTTTCTTCTGAAATTTCACCAAACAAGTGGTTCTGAGATAATATCGCCCGTTTTGAGGAAGTCCTTGAGTTGCATCGAACTGACTTAGCTCACACAATCGTCCTTGCCTTCACTTGCTTCAAGAAAAAATGCTATAAGATGTTAAAATGGACTACAAAATGAATAATTGATAAGTTAAGATGGGTGTTTTTGTTCCATGCGCCTGCCTGGCTGCGTGTCTGCGGGTGCGCTGCTGTCCTCCTCTCAACCCTCTGCTCCGCTCGCCATTGCTTCATTGTGGCTGCTTTCTCTTCCTCTTTACTCTATTTCATCTTCCTCATATTGCCTCAGATTTCTGTTGAAGCTCGAGCTCAAAACCAATGGGACCCGAGTATACCGGACCTGGGTAAGCTCACGCTGAATTTCTCATTTAATTGCTTGGGTTAGGGTCGGGATTGGTTAAAAAAAAAAATGTTAAGATACTGTTACCCTCAGCTAATCTTGGGAAATGTCTCAGCGATGTTGAGGTTTAGTCGGGTTTGGACTCAAAAAAAAACTACACTTGAGTTTGGCTGCGGTTTGGACAGACATTTCTGGTGTTTGGGACTGGCGCAAATCTCCATGTTGAGGTCCAATTCTTGTAGCTCCTCACCCATCCTTTCCTCCTCCTCTCTCCCCCCCCTCTCATCTTTCTTTTAAGAGCTTCATCCGTCCCTCCTCTCCTCTCTTCCCTCCACCGCGGCGGCCTGCATGCGTCACAGCAGAAGCCATATTGACAGAACTCCTCGTCCCCGTCACGTTGCGTTTTCTGCTTCGGGTCCATACTAGTTTGCTCGCCTGACTTCTCTCCCATCCCTTCCACTCCGGCTCCACGTCTGGCGCTGTGCGTGTCTGCTCGGCCCATCAGCTTCTGCTTGGATGCTCCTTCCACTTGATGTGGCCTGTTTGTCAGCCTTTTGTAGTTAACGTATAGGCCGCGTTACAGTTTCATGTGTTAGACCCTCGCGTGGATGGGGGCTTTTGGCCGGGGTGCAGCGGTGCAACGACGGCTGGCGTGATCGCCTTTGGCAGGTTCAACAGAAGTTTATTGCGGTGTTGTAGCAAAACAATCCTGGGGTAAGGGTGGTGAGCTGCTCTGTCAGCTTAGCAGAATGGGATCTGACTGAGGAGTTTCTGGTTTGCTGGAGAGACTAATCACAAACAGTCAATCTCAACTTGCTTGACTTGGCTATACTGTTGGTTGTTAGTGTAATGAAACTGACAATTACAAGCTACAGTGCAAACATTCCCTCTGCGGCTTTTCATAACCAAAGGCCTTTTTTTAGTCTCGCCATTTGGGCTTGGCCCTAAACGGTCCAACTCTGCATTCCTCCTGAGGACAATAAAAAAGACACAAGGCTCACAGGGAAAAAAAAATCCCCGCCTCACCTCCCAGGGATGAAGTTTCCCAAATGCGATTAAAGAGAAATACTGGCACACTATCTTGGCTGACCCCTATTAGTGGAGCCTGAGAAAGCAGCGGCCGCATCTCTCCTCTCCACAGACCCAGCCACTAAGCAGGACCTGTTGCTCAAATCACATTAACTAACGGCAGATGAAGGAACCCAATACACAGTGTGCCAGGCAGCGCTAACGCACAGCTGATGCAATCACACCTAGAAACACAATCTCCCCTTCACTCCTCCGTCTCTCACGGGGGGGGAAATAGAGAAATAAAATCACGCGTTGCCGCAAATGAGAGTTTTCATCCAGTCCTTCCTGGTGTCCGGCAGCGAGCGTCGCCGAGGCCTTGCGTGCGCTCGCCGAAGCCAGGGCGAGAGTTTACACAACGTGACTTTGTGAAAGCTGAAAGTGAAGGGAGAGACTAAACACTTCAACTGCTGGCAGAACATTGCGATCCAGCTGGGAGCAGCTGCATCCTCGCTTCATGAACACACCAACAACACACTGTTTCCCCCCTCCTCCGACGGCAAGGATCAGTCGAGGCAACCCACGGGGACAGAGAGAGACTCCGCCGCGCTCCTACCGCCGCGCTCTGAGACTCTTCATGTCAGCCATGTTACATGTCAGTCACGCCAGCAACGCTGCCTGTTGCATGTGCGCCGTGTCGGTAGTCTTAAACATCAGTGCTGCCACTAGTCAAGACTGCATCAAAGATCGCGCATGCAGGCGAGTCAATCACTCTTCCTCTGGGGAGGGTCCCTACTATTCGGGTCCTCTTCATGAAATGATTGGGCTTTCACTCCCTCGCCTGCTCGGAGCTCCCAGTCTGAGAGTGCGTAACCAGCCACCATGCACAGCTGTCATGTGTCTGGTGGGAGCTGTGTGACTGACACTCATTGTTCAAGTGTGAATATGCATTTCCCCCTCCAGGACTGACGCGTGCCAAATGAAGGACATCCCCCTGATTGATGGCATCTATTTATAATGCAGCTCTCTCTCTCTCTCTCGTACAGTCTTCCTCTCCCTTTCTCTTGCTCTAGCATGCTGACCCCTGACAGCACCACTCAAACACAAACATAGGTGTGTGCACACAGTACAACACACGTGCACGCGGAGGCAGCACTGGGTTGTTTGTCTGCCGGCGGGTAAACAAAGGGAGCTGAACTTGAATGCAGAATCCCGCATTATTGGAAATCCCTTAGAGTTCACCCAACTTTTCCATTAAGAGGTGAAGAAACTCACATTTTCACTGCAGAAATTATGCATGGGCGCTGGGAAGGGGGGGGTGGGTGGGGAGGCGAGCTACTCCTGAGCACCAAGGTTAGATCACAAACATAATCAATAATGCACTGCCTATTGTGTTTCGGCACTGCAGTCAGCTCAGCTCAGCTCCATTCAAGTGAATCCACAGCGCTGGACCAGGCAGGCCTGTGCTAAGTAAACAGTCTAGATGAAAGATGGGCCTTCTCGAAGGGAACGAGGGAGGAAACGGCGAGGAAAGGGAGGAAGGGAAGATGGCCTGAGCAGATGAGAGGGAGCGTGGGCGGACTTGGCAGGAGAGCAAGGCACAGAGGGAGGGCCTGGTTGCCGCTGCTGCAGATGTTGTTTGTGAGTCTTCACACAACGCTGCACTCCGTCCGCAATCCACCGAGGGGGGCGGAGACTGTGGCCCTGGGCTGAGGCGCTGGATGCCCGCAAAAAACACCACCACCTTCTATAGTAGGCCCACATCATCTTTTTATTTATTTCATTTGATGGATTTATTTATTTAATTCAATGGGAACTAGGTTATACTAAAAAAAAAAAAGTTTCGCCTAGCTGTCTTCCTCAGCTCTCTTGCCCCGGCTGATGACTACTACTATTTCTCTGCCACAACTGATCAGTACCTGAGCAAACACCGGCCAAGCTGAGCACCGAAATGCTTCCTCAACTGCCAATCCACGCCTCAGGCAGCATTCATGATTGGATCTTGAAAAGCTCTGCAGACCAAAAACGTTGACTAGTAAAGATACAATCATCTGCATTCGCCTCCTCCCGACTCTTTCTTACATTGATCGTTGTTTATGGGGCCTTTGGGTGCAGTGAATTACATATTACTATCCATACAACATCCATATCCATACTTCTACTACTCCCCGCTGCCTTTTCCTGGAGACCACGCTATTGGGCACGGTGACAAACAGGCCATTCCATGTTATTGCTGTAATATTGCCCTGTAATGCAGATGGTTGGCGTGGCTCCCCTCTGAATTATTGATCTGGTCATGTGTAATGTAAACGCAATAAACAAGACATGATAATACCTCTCTATCACCGTACATGGGACACGTGTGCGTGTGCGTACAGGTCATATATCATAGGCAAACACAGACCATCTGGAAACTACTGAAGGGAGGAGATCATAGGAATTACTTATTGCTTGTAACTCAATTGCGAAATGTAATCGCATACTTCTTTGATGCAATACAACACCGACCTCAGTGTTATTTTTTTTGTTTTGTTTTTTTACCTTGTGTTAAAAGTCATATTTGATTGTGCTGGAAGATCCTCAGCCTCTTGGTAGCCCATTACAAAGTCTCCTCCAATTCAAACAGCCGCTTGGCTTAGAAATTCTAATCACATCCACGCGAATACATGATCCTTGAGAACCACATAAACCTACGAGGCACATTTTGTACAAAGTAAGCATTGATCTTAGCGCTGCACAGCTAGCATTGATCTAATGCCAGCTCTGCGAACAGGCGGGGTGCTAGCTGGATCCCGTGTGCTTGTGTGTGTGTCGGTAATGGTCTAGTTTGGTCTCGGTCTGTCCGGAGGTAGAAATCTCCTCCCCCCGCTCTCCCCTCCTTGCCTCCTCAGTCTGTCGGATCTGATTCTCCCAGTGTGTCCTCTGTGGTGTCTGCTTCTGTTCCCCTTCCTGTCGGTAAGCTGAGGGCCAGCAGAGGGGAACGGGCTGCCAGCGCCTTGGCCTGGTTGCCTGGCTCCCCACAGCCTGGTCATTACTGCTAGCTAACAAGCAGAGAGCGGGGGACGTCTGCGGGCTGCTCTCTCCCTTAACTAACAAAGAGAAAGACCTCACGGGTAACTGTGGTAGCAGCGGCAGCACCGAGGCACAGGCTCCTGCTGGACCCATAATGGCGCTTTCTCATTACAGGCTGTCTCCTGGAGAAAAAAAAAATGATGTACACGCTGGGTTACAGGTCCTTTCAACTAAGCGGTGTGAGACTGCAGGGGTAGAGGGGAAGGAACAGTGTGGATAGGGCCTGTCGCATGCCGCTGCTTTGAATTATCTTTACGTCGCGCCGTGTGATGCGTGTGTGTGTGTGTGTGCGTGCGCGTGTGCTTTCCGCGTCCTTCCTCGCACGTGCGCCGCCGCGTGTTTACGCGCTTCCTTAATGTCATCTTATATCTTTGTTGGTGCCAAGGACGTCAGAGGAATTCCTCGGAGGGGGGACATGAAATGAGTTTGACTTGATTTGATTTGATTCCAGTGGCTCCGTCAGAGCCGGGGGCGACATGGGGAGGAGGGAGTGGTGGGGTGGGGGTGGGGGGGCAGTACTCACACAGCACATGCGTACTCAAGCGTGCACGGCACAAACCAAAGCGCAGGTGCACGTGTATACAAATGTATTCATCATGCCAAACATACACACACACACACACACACACATTTTCATAAAGGGACACAAACCTATATGCAGCGTTTCCCACTGGTTGGCAGTCACTATTGGCGGGGGCGGGCGAGGGGCCTGTGAAACACATGCTGTTTATTAATGACTTGTAAAACGCTCTTTATTCCTCTGCCCACCACTCGCCATTTGTTTTCATCAATTTTCACTTGTGTGTATATATCCAAGTAGGCTGTATTTTGGCTGCATTTTTGTTGACATTTCATTTAGTGAGCTCAGTATCTCATCTTTGCTCAGGCATGAAAATCTCTCCCTCTATTATAAGTTAATGAGACTAGCATTAGCAGCACTTGCTATGGTGACGTTAGTGGACTATTATACTCCCATCTGATTATCGCCAGTTTTGTGAAGCAAACATACAGCTAATTACAAGTGGGTTACCTCCTCTGGATCTTGTGCATTCTGTGTTTCAAACTTTGCCTCCCTATTCCATATGGGACACGGGTGAGCACTGGCTCCAGGTGCTGTGTCATCGGTGCAATGTATTATGGTCTGTAGTTCACCAACACACTTCCAGTGCTTGACAGCATTAAATCTGCACTTGGAAAGATTTTTATGTAAGAATAAACCTGTCTTATCAGCCTAAATCACAAAGTGGGGCTGCATCGGAGCAGAGCGTCCCATCCACCCCCCCCAACGGCCAAATGGAATTCTGGTTTCAGATAATGTTATTGGCAGGAAATCTCACTGCACAGGATGTGACAAATCAAAACGTAACAGCAAAATACAAAAGGTACTCCTGAACGTCAGAAAAGCTGAACTCACCAACGACGATTGAACCTCCTCCACCCCCACCAACCACTAAGAAGAAGACATTTAGGTGAAAGAAGTTTACTGATTTCGAGTTACATCATTTCTTGGTATTGAAGTCGATTCAAAATGTAAACAATTATTTCTCACTGCCATTGGGGCCAATAATGTGCAAAGTTGCCTACTGAAGCTTTAAATCTTTGTTTTTAAAATTACATCAACCAGAAATGCCAGGCATAAATGCCAGCTTACTGCATCACAGCAGCCGAATTAAATATAAAACAAAAATTTACTTGGGCGGCTGTTAATTTACCTGGGCCGGCTGCCCAATTATAATCAATATATGGGGGAACGCTGTATATGGGCACACAGCTGTTCTCGCACTCCTTCTTTTTTCTTCTGTGACTCAAACACGGGCACCTGAGGCACAGGCTACCTACCGACGATACAGGCGTGCTGCTGATATGTAAGCGGGCCACGCAGCTGATCTTTGACAGGTTGCACATAGAGGCCTGCGCATTGCGGCCGCCCCGAGACCAGAGATCTGACCCCTGGTAATGGGTCTCTGGGGGGGGGGAGGGGGGGGAGCCAGGCCGCTGCCGCTCCATACAGCTGTAAACTGGCCGGCTCCTCCCCCGGGACCGCCACCTCCCCTCGCTTCCCTCCCTCCTGTGCCCTCCACTGCAATGAAGCAAAGTGACGCCATTGCTAAAGTTGCCTGGGGGGGTTGGGGTGTGTATGGGGGGAGGGGGGTAGGGGTAGGGGTGGACTGTCTGCCGACAAAGCGGGTTGATGGTGGTATAGGAACTTTGTACTAATAGTTTGAAGATTCCAGGGTGTGGGCATGCGGGTGCAGTGTATATGTATATATGTTTGTGCCGGAGACAGTGCGACTGTATCAGTGTGTGTGTGTGTGTGTGTGTTTGTGTGCGTCTATGCAGAGCAGAGGTTGGGCAAGCTTAGCCGACTCTGTGGAATGTAAACTAGCCACTGCAGCACTCCAGCCTGGCCTCAGTCAGACGCTGCCCCCACCGGGATCCAGCGCCTTCCTCCATACCTCCCCTCCAACCCCCCCCCCCCAGCATCTTTACCAGCGCGCAGGGGCCGCCGTCCCCGTTAAACCGCTTGCCTCGCGCCCACCTTGCGCCTCAGTTGCCACGGTGATTCGCTCTCGCCTTGTCTCTATTTTCAGGCGTGTGCAGATGAATTTACTTTGAACAAAAGCGGGGAGTTAGTTACCATGCATTATCGTTTCACAGCCATTTGATACCTGGGCCTCGCACAGCCGCGGCTATCTCTGTGGAAGGCTGCCCGAGGGAAGGTTCAGTGCTTTAATCTAATCTAATCTGGTGACAAATGATTCGATTAGTTTGGCCACTAACTAACCTCTTCCTCTGTGTTTCATAGACCAATAGCCGAGCAAGCCTCATTTCACCCTACCCCCACTGATCTCCGGCTCTCCAAATGCCAGTATTGGCTGCATGTGTCGCTGAGTTGATGCATTGTGTTGTGCTGTGTGTGTCACGGCGGCCCCGCTGCACCCATGCCTCACCAGCCATCTGCAGCCCACTGAGGGACACATGATGATGACGGCTGAGTCACCCGTTAGCCCAAATTAGAGCCATCCTTCCACCACTCAAGACAGGGCCGCTGGCAACGCCACGCAGTCAAAGCCATTACAGAAAACACGCGCTAAACTGATTTCACTCTGCAAATACCATTAGCTGGTGCCCCAAGATTATAAATATCCGAACTCCCAATCTGACGGAGAAAATGGGCTCGGATGGGGCGCGGTGTTAAGAAAATCCTGCATCACTGTCATGGACTTCTTCATTGGTTGCCAGAGGGCAGAGAGAAGCCGGTAATGGCTAAGACAAGCTGGAGAAGACGCAGGAACAAAGAAAAATGGCAATGGCGTTGAGAGAGAGAAAATATGACCAGCTACAGATGCTGCTGGATTTGTGAAGGAGCTGTGCTAGTCACATGGTGATGAGATGAAAAATTACAGCTTTGTGCATAGTGCAGACAACTTCCATTTTAACTATCAAAATAGTATGAGTCTAAAATGCACCTTTAAAATGCATCATTTTTAAAAAGTTAAGAAAAAGGTTAAAAGTTTAATTGCTGAGCCTGGAATAATTCCCCCTGTAACATGGCTGCATTGATGGTGGGCCATGCTGTTCAAATGGCGCTGCTTTGGTAAACAACTGTCCTGCATGTGGGCCAATCTGTCAAAACAACATAGCCACTTCAGACCTGGGGAAATTGCCATTTTGTCCATACAACCTATTTCGATCCACTCATCTTTCTGTTTCGCCCCAACTGCACCCCCACCGACCCGCCCCCTTCACCCTCTCCTTTACTTGAGGGTTCCTGTCGAATGCCAACAACTGTTGCCTAGCAACTAAATATTCACCCTGCAGAAATCCACTCCATTATTTTTATTTTTTTTCCGAGTTTCACATTTCTGAGAGAAAAAAAAAAAAAGATATCTTTGTGATTTCAAGTTTACAAATCCCAATGGTGCATGAGCAATAGTATGCTCTTCAAATATGAAATACACAACCCTCAGTGGTACGGTCACAGTCTATGGAGGGAAACAGTTGCAGTGGCACCGCAGGGATTTGAGGGCAGCGGTATGAATTAGAACGGCGTGAATGACTGCCACTTACCTTTGCTGACTGCCACGTGTATTGGTTGTAAATACCACATTATAGGCTGTCTGCTGTAAGCTAATAGAATACAAATTAGAAAGAGAACATTTGTACTTGTGTATGCAGGGCTTTTACATTGACCTATGAGCAGCGCCACACAGAATGTATCCGGGGATACTTTTTCCTCATAACCTTTTCAAATACTGCCTGGATTTCTAAATTAAGAGCTCTATGCCAAAATGCAATATATCCAATGCATAATAGATTATTACCAGAAATTCATCATCCAACATCTCTAAATTATAGCCTAGTGGATCCTGTAAGCAAAAGTGTTAATTACCCAGCATTTAAGTTGCCTACTATCCTTTAAAAGTAGACTAATTTGTTTTAATTTTCAGCTATCATTTTGTGACAGCAGGTGCCACGTTATTCAAATGGATGATATCTCAATTTGGAAACTCTTACTTCCCACAAGTGTTATGAGGTGCTTTTACATTGACCCCGTAAAGAGGACCAAGGCGCTTTTTTTCCCCCTTGGAATCATTTCCAAAACCATCTGGATTTCTGAAGCTTGAGACAGAAGCAAAGTCATATTTCAATGGACTTGTGGTTTTCCCTTCCAAACGCCCAAGGACTGAACATATTTTTTCCCTCAAAGACTGAGCGTGTGCCTGTGGCTAGACTGCAGTGTGGGCTGAACTCTGGACTCCCAGTAATATCTCTATTTATTCAAGACAACAAAGGCCCTCTGTGATAAATACCATTGGGTGGGGACTCACAATGCACATTGTCAACATTGTGGTTATGTATCATTTCCAGTATGAAATTAGTGTCCGACTGCGGTGGAATGTTTGTCTGTTACCACAGGGAGCAAAATTACTAATTTATCTGCGATTTATATTTATTTTTTTGGTCACAGCATTTACGCTGATTGTTTGCTCAAAGCCGTTTAAGAAAAATAGTGATGCTCTAACGGCTCATTTCTTTTCCTCGTTTGAACAGCATATTTCTTTGTTGCTATATATCTGTTATATAAGCGATAATACTCGCGAGGGCGTTCCTTACTGTGATTATGGCTGCAATAGCGATGCAGCTTCAAACGAGGCAGAGCCAATCTACTGTACACGTACTGTACTGTTTGCAGCACTGAAGCACCTGAAGAATGTCCTCAGGGATAGTGCATTATGGCTTCATGTAACAGTCACAAACACATGTGTATTGTTTGAAGGGTTTTCTTCAAAGTAATATGCATGCATTAGATAACAAAACAGGACAAAACAAGACAAATTGCTAACCATCTCCCAGGTTACCACAAGAGTTAGCATAGCAACCAACAAATAAGGGAATTCTCTCCACTGTTGGAACACGCCTTTGATCAGATTGCTTGGCTCAAAGTACCTGCTGTGTAAATCACCATTATGAAAATGTCTTTCTGGATTTACCCTAATCTCTAAGCACCAATAACACCTCTGAACAGGAGACGAGGCTGATACAAACATTTGGGCAAATGTCAATATATATGGCCATAGTCTGAATAAAGACGGCAGGGTGGTGAATCCCTAACATTTTAGAGATTCAACCCGTCTCTCTACAGTCCAATTGGGAATGCACTGGAATCTATGTTTTCTGTAAAATTGATTGGACAACCTCAGTAAAAAGGGTTTATATTGCATAGGACAAGGCTGAGGCCTGCACTGGATACATTTGCACATTTACAATAGTGACCATGTCAGAGAGTAACTGTACCTACACAGACAACCGGAGGGGCCGATTCTCTTTATAATTAATGATGTTCTTCTGAGACCCAAATGAGTCTGCTTATCTGATGTAGGCTCTATGCATGGCTGCATATTGGGATCATTCTGTATTCAATCTCATGCAAAAATATGAAAATAACAGAGAAAAAAAAGCCAATGAGAGAGCGCATGATTGGATAAACTAGAAGCCAGACTCGTGGAAAGCAAGGGGTCACAAGTTCAGTTCTCTCAGTGATGTTCTCGTCATCAAGCTGTGAACCTGGAAGCTACCAGTCCTTCAGAGACCTGCCTACTGCTTCTGTGCTCCAGGACATCTGTGGATATCCAAGCACCGTTCTAGGGGTTCGCCGGGCAAAAAGCAACGCGACACGCCCACTCCAATCTCTCTGGCTGTCACCGAGGCCCACCTCGCGCATTCGCGCTTATGCAAATATTTATCCGAATTCACGCTCGGCTTAATTTGACAAGAGCAACCCAGTCTTGAATGGCTTTGGATGCAAAATGGTAATTACTCCTAACCGGGCTGGAATAATGAACTCGTTAGCATGCTCAGCCTCCTGGAATTCATTACCCCGCTCTACGCCGCGCTCCTGGTGGAGCAAAACCTGATCTGTTTTCATTCCCCACCGCTCCGTGGGACACACTCTGAGAGGAGCTTTGAATCAAACGGCGATGTTGGTTGTGGCACGTCCAGCGGCCACTCGAAGCCACTCGTGTGCGCGCATACACGCGCACGCACACATCCATAAGCTCATCTAATGAGACTGATCTGTCTGGTCCCCGCTTGCCACCATCTCATGTGATTGCACAGTGTCTTCAGAGAATGGCGTGAGCCGTTGGAATTCAGAGGAGGCCGGAGCAAGGCAGCTTGACTGGCGCACTCCACTTAACCCCCTGAAAGGATGTGCGCACGTGACAGTCGCAGAACATGACAAACAAACCAGAAGGACTCGACGGAGTCTGTTAACATCAATGTCACCCATTAGATGACAGAAAATCGCACTTTTATTTAGAAAAAAATAGAGAGCAGGCCGCAATTTGACTGGTTGGGGGTTTATTGTTGAAATAGATAAGTTCCCTCTGGGGAATAATAGAGCTGCATTAAGACTTTGTCTCATCACCTGCATCAAATAGACTGTGCAGATAACACATCACAAGCCCTGAGCAGTCATTCTCTGCTTTATGCGCCGTCTCTTTTCTCTCTCTTTCCATGCAGCCGGGTCAAGGACAGGGGACAGCAGGCAGAGGGACAAGCCTGTAGTCCGTATTTGTCCTCCTTATCTAAGGAAAATGCTAGCAGGCACTCGGCCTGTTTGTCCAATGCTTAAGTCAATCAGACCACCAAACAGGCTTACAATCAATGCACACATTGCTGATTACATTTCAGACGGGTATTTGGGAGGTAAACATTTGAATGACAGCGCAAACAGCCACAGTACTGGGACACGGGCTGCTCCGCGCCTTGCCGAGCCTGTAACACAGCAGCAACTGTAGATTCAGCATCACCTTCTGCCACAACACAGCGATGCCAGTGCCAAGACAGGTATTTACTTAGTATCGGTTGCTTCTAATGTTGGCCAATCTAGGAATTGAAACTAATTCTACTGTCGCCCTCACCGTGACCCGCTCTGGGGACGAGCATCGGCTAAATGCCTAAAAAGTAAGTGTAAAATGTAATACAGCTTTTTGCCGGTATAATTCAGTGCCTGGAAGTGTGAAAGCTTTATTAGGGCTGTAGTGTATCTCGTGCTCGCTAAAGAGATTTACAGGACCGAGGCGTTTAATGGAAACAGCTGGGCAGCATGTGGGTTAATGTAATGGCTTTGCATGTTGAGCAGAGGCGCCGCTAAGCTCAGGCTATCAGCCAGTCATCGACACAGCAGACCTGCCGCTCCATCTCTCTCACGCTTCGCATCTCCGTCGCTCCTGTTTCACTCCCCTCTAAGCACCCATCAATTGAGGCAGTGAAGCCATCAGTGCCCACGCTCAGCCTGCCTGCCTCACTGCTCGGATAGGTGCGTGTGTGTGTGTGTGAGCTTTTGTGTTCGAGTGTGCCTGCGTGTGGAACCCCTTGATTGGACTCTACAGCAGGGAGTAGAGCATTAATGAACACTGCCCGTCACAGTCCCAGTCCTCTCTGCAGAGTTCCCCACTATCACTCTTGGCGACGGTTCAGCCTGGCCGGATCTAAGTGGACTCTCTCTCTATCTCCCCGCCGCTGGCCGGGGACGACCGAGATCAGTGGAGGTGTCTAATCCTGGACACTCACTGGCCTCTCTGTCCACCTGTCTGGCCTGTTTGTCAAGACCACCTCGGCGGAGTTCACGTCAAAAACAAGACCGGAGTGAATCGAGACTGAATATTATAGGATTGCATTCCAACATTCCAGTGATACGATTTTGGACAATAG
The DNA here is from genome assembly GCF_048128805.1 of Centroberyx gerrardi. Taxonomy (NCBI): domain Eukaryota; kingdom Metazoa; phylum Chordata; class Actinopteri; order Beryciformes; family Berycidae; genus Centroberyx; species Centroberyx gerrardi. The sequence continues at coordinate 8,086,295 of NC_136014.1, read as the reverse complement.
CCTAATACACGGATTGGTTCATGGAGGTGGTTGAGCGTTTCTTGACACTGTTGCAACACTTTCAAAATTACACTGATTGGCGCAAGGGGAGCGCTACATTGTTTGTTTGATTGTCCATGTGTCAGACACCGCTAGTCAGATTTCAACAAAACTTGGGGAAATTATGCATGTCACCACTGCATTCTGGCATTTACAAATTTAAAGTGACGGGCCCAAGTAGGACGCTACAATTACAGGTCAAAACAAGTTTGACATATTTGTTACCGTTAAGGGGAATGCGTCATTCATATGGGTTGACATGTTGTCCTAGACCGTCCTAGACGTAGAATTCCAGATACAGAACTGGACTTATACTCCAGTCCTGCTCAGAGCCTGCAGAACAACAGCACACACACTCAAGAAGCAGCCAGCCACATAGCGTCAACCTGTGTAACCTCCTTCAACTGCCGCATTAAGCGAGAGCACTCATTATGAATATGCAGGGTAACTGTAGAAGCAGGCTTTTGTCCTTACTCCCATGTTTTATTTAATGAGCCTGGGGTTGGTTTGGCTTGATTTGCATGTGCTTGTTATAGAAGCACACAGTGCCACTGCTCATGCCCACACAGTCCCCAATACAAGGACATTTTGATTCCATTTTTCGCATGGCTTGTCTGTCAGTTTATGCGAGCAGAAGGACCATGACTCAATTTTCCACCAAGGAGGATGCTAGGGCTTTCATTTGTGTGCACTTTTGCATTAAGGATAGACATTCTGGGTTTCGAAGTGTGTGTGAGCATATGTGCGCGTGAGTATGTGTATGTGTGATCTGAGGTGTGTCGTTTGAAGCGGAGTGCATGGGGAAGCGGCGGCTCCCCTGTGAGGGAATGCTCTGAAGAGAATAGTGCTGATGTGGTGCCTTTCTCCAACAACAACCAGAGAATTCCAAGTGGGGAGACGACAGGATACAAACTACATAAAAAGGGCCTAAAAATCTGCAGCCAGCTAGAATACGTCTTTGATAACAAAACAAAAAAATGACAAAGATATAAAGCCGTCTCCTTCCCCCTTACATCTGGATGAGAATGTAGCTCGTGCCGTACTCGGCAATTAATAGCCCTTGGGGCAGAAATGTGTCCCGCTTTGATGATGTCAGGGCTTTGAGGAGTGAGGGACAGGTCAGCGCTGGCGTCACGGACATCAGAGGCCCTTAGCGCTGTGGCGAGATGTCAGCACGGCTAGCGCCATCGCCCTGTGATGAGGCCCGGACGGACACGCACGAGGGCCAAACGTGACAAGGCAGGCAAGCAACGGGGATGACTCAACCCTGCGGGAAGGATGGAGGCAGGCAGAGAGAGGAATGCAAGGAGGGAGGGAGAAGGGGGCGAAGGCGGTAAGGATACACAGAGCACATGGCAAAGGAAAGAAATATTGAAAGGAAGGGGGAATAGAAGAGAGAGGAGAGGGCAGCAGGAGAGATGATCATGAGAGGGACAACAAACGGGGAGTTTATAGATACAGTACAGAGGAATTCACCAGGGGAGTGAAAGGAGGAGTGTATTAATAGAGAAAGAGCACAGCGCTGAGTTATTGAGGCACATTAATGAAAAGGGGTGCCGCTGAGCACAGCAGCGCGAATGGGAATACAGCTTTTGAATAGCTGAACCTTGCGGCAATAATGACTGAATGGCATGATGACGGGAACAGAATTAAAAGATGAACAAGTAGACTGAATGAAAGCTGGAGAATAGAAATCAGACAGCGAGTCAAAGGAGAGACGGCGGTTAGAGAAGGGGGGGGTGGTGGTGCTGTGACCAGAGGCGACCTAGGCAGGGAAAGTGAATGAATAACGCTTTCCCCTCCCTCATCAAGCACCGTCGACGTGCCCTTGAGCACGGCACTTAACCTCCAAACTGCTCCGGTGTCGCTGCTCAGTGGCGGCAGCAGGAGAAGAAGAAGAAGAAGACGACAACTGTGCGGCTCTCCTGCAGAGCTCCCAGGTGTTCGTTTGAGTAACTGTGTGAATGTGAAGCAGGGCGTTGCTGAACAAGAGCCAACATCCTCTGCAAAGTTTCCCTGAATAATTTAAAGTAATGATCCGTGCTAAAACAAAACGTCTGTTTTGCCACTCTCTATCTCTGATTGATATAACACAGTAGTGATTCAACCTATAGTCAGTTCATGATAGCTTTTGCATTTGCTCTTGTAAACACCCGGTGTCTGGTAGGTCTTTCCCAAGAAAAATCCTCTGGCACACAGGAAGAGATGTGGTTTACAATTCCTGCAGCTGTGTTTAGTTTGGAATAAACAGAAGAAGAACTGGAGAGTTAGCCTGAGCAGTGATAGCCACCATGGCTGAACAGACAAAGAAAAGAAACTCAAACTTCATCAACAGAAACTTCAAGGAAAGAGACGTCACAGTGCTGGATACACTGTTTGATTGATAGATGATATCTGGGAAGTGCAGTGCAGAAACACCACAGCAATGAGTGCTTAGCAATAAAGATGTCGCAGCCAAAAATATAAAAAACAAATAGAACACAAGGATCTCTTGCACTACCACTTTAACGTTAGAAAAAAAGGAAGAAACTGAAGAGGAGGGGAGGGGTGGAAGTGCAGTACCCTTTTCACACAGTTAATAGTTAGGTCGACCATTGCTTTAACCTGCATCATGCAGCAATACCTCCTTGTCTTGTTTTTCTGGCACACAAGTGTTATGAAAAAGGCGCGCCAGGATGCTATTTCCAAAATAAATTGATAAATTGCAGCGAAAACCACAGAGACCAATACCAATGTTAATACTGAGTGAAGCTTTTGGCAGCAACTGAGTAAATAAAATCAACTCTGTGAGTTCACAGAACAATGTTTGGAGCATTACGTCTTCCACCATGTTGAACACAGACTGTAAACATGCTTGCTTTAGATGACATTATGAGCTGACAGCCCATAGAGTGGAGGAGTGATGATTAAAGCAATAAACACCAAGTTTTTGGGAGACTGGCCCTGTAACTCAGAGTACTTTCAAGTTTCACACTTAAAAACACGGCTTTAAAATGATGTCTTCTGGTGATATCCTCACTCCCCCCATGTAAATGCACCTATAACTGTACCAGCTACATCAGTGACCCAAATTGTCCATTGTTAGCATCGCTGATTCTGCCAGTTGCCGGGGTCCTAATTTACTGCCATTCTTTTCCGGGCCCTCGCCTAAAATAGTAGTTCTGAAGTATAAACTATGGTAGCAAACATTTCAATGGAATAGACAATTCTGGATATAAAGGTATCTGTTTATTTTGATATATACTTTTTTGTTGCACTTCAGTCCAGAGCAACAACAGTTTGAGTCAAATAGCACCTTGATATAATTACACATAGTGCCTAGCAGATCAGCAGCAGATCAGCCCATAAAAACAGATACCTTTGAGGCAGAAAATAATATTTAATTGAATTCCTAACTGCCGTAGTTGGTTTATACGTAAGAACTACTATTTTAGGCAAGGCCCTGAAAATGAATGCAAGTGGATCTTGACAACCGGGGGAAACCGCGATGCTGACAATGGAGAGTAGGGGTTGGTGATGTCACTATAGACTTGTAAGTGCATTAACAAGGTAAGTAAGGCTGTTGAAAACTAACCATGTTATACCAAAGTTAAATATCACTTTAATTGATCACGTCTGGTCTCAAAATAAACAGCAGATGTGCTCACAACACATTGGCAAGTGCTTTCAATTCAAATCTTTAGTATGATAATGAATAGTAATGACAAGTCTGTGGTATATTAACAGTGGTGAAGCCATGCCCTGGCCATGGGTTCACTTAGACTGACCAAATGTTTCCTGTGTACAACTGGCATGCATAAATGCAGTGAAAATGTACTTAGTATAATGGCTGGCACAAAACTCAAGCTCAGCCCCAGCACTATCACCCAACATAGTGTACGCTAAAGAGTTAGCATACAGCCTACTATCACTCAACATAGTGTATGGTAAAGAGTTAGCATGGAGGCTAGTATCAGTCAACATAGCGTATGCTAAAGAGTTAGCATACAGCCTACTACCACTCACCATAGTGTCTGCTTAAATGTTAGTATGGAGCACCCAGGCCAACTATCTACCAGGGACACATGGATGATTTTGGTGTCTATGATCTCATCCCATTAACAGGTATGTTGATTACCAGGCCAATCAGAAACTTGGTGTATTCCTTTAAGGAAGTAACTTGCATATGCAGATATGGTGTGAGATATGGTGTGACATAAGACATTGCAGGGTACGAGGTCCGGTGTGAATTGCCTCCTATATGGGATGGACCCAGATCAGCATAACGTAATATTGGGGGTGGGGTGGGTGGTGGAGGGGGGGATAGAGAGGCAGTGGGTAACGGGAGGGGTGGAAGGATGGAGGGAGTGTAGTGTGGGCAAAAGGTGTGGTGCTGACAGAGTGGCCATCTGGAAGGCTGGTGGGAGCTGAGGGACTAACAGAGAGAGCAGACTGCCACCTCACACACACACCTGAGCTCAGGCACCTGTCTGTGTGTGTGTGTGTGCGAGTGTGTGTGTGTGTGTGTGTGGAGAGAGAGAGAGAGCTCGAGTACAGGAGATATTACAGATATCACTACGGTGGGTGTTTGTATGGTCATTTAATGTAACTCTGTATATCTGTCAGCTGATCTGTACCACCCGTGTTCAAACACCAGAGTGAGTGAGCATGAAAGACGCTGGAGAGGAGGGAGGAGGAGGGAGGGGAAGCAACAGGAAGTGTGATAGAGAGTGAGATGACTGAAAGTGAAAGTGAGAGAAAGATAGAAGTGTTAGACAAAGATGGAGAGGGGCAGTAACAGATGGAGGGAGAGTGAGATATCACTAGGGTGCGTCAGATCATACTGACAGGGGTGTTTGCATGTTTACATGTCCATGCAACGCTACTGTTCCTTTGATATCGATCAGCTGACCTGCGTACTTGTGTTGACACACCACAGACAACACTGGAACGAATGAGAAATCTCAAGTATGACACCACGAGTGTAGCAGAGAAGGGAAAACACCAGGACGTGACAGTAGGGGCGAGCAATACAGCACAAATTTCCTACCATGATAATTTCTTTCAATTCTCGACACCGGAATGCAGTTGTGTCACGATTACAACAGGATATTGCAATAACGACAGGATGAAATAAGATGAGATTATATTTAGTGATCCTTGAGGGGAAATTGGGTCATTGCAGCAGCAAAGAATAGGAAATAGATATGCACCGGACAAAAAACATTGAAGATTAAAGATACAAAGCCCTCATTATGCTAGGTATGACAATAACGGTACAACATTACAGATCTGAGAGGATTAATTTGGATCTTTCGGCATGTGGAAATGTAGCCTGCTATACTAATGCGATACTCACAACAGGTCAACATTCATATCATGGCATGACATGATGCAAGCACCCCTTTAGATGCTGCTATTTCCGGTTTCCATGGGTTACGGTTACCTCTTTAATCTTAATGTGCCCCCACTGGCGTCCAGTGTACATAAACAAACAATACGAAGCTGCAGCAGGTAATACACAAATTTGTATGCGGCCCTGCGTTCAACCGTTTCTACTTAGGGCAAGTTCGACTTTGTTGTTAGTACACCGTCGCCTTAAGCCTGGCTGGAGCAGGTCTGACACAGTCTGAGTCTATTGCCTCTTGCAGTGTGGCCTACATACAAGGTCAGTGCACACACTAACACAATCATGTACAAAAACACACAAGCACGCACACAAACACACACACAGAGACCCCTGGGCTGTATATCCACTCTCCTTGCCCCCAATATAATATATGGCGTTTGTTTGGTGTATCTGTGCTGGCTAGCTGCATTACCCTGATGCAGCGAAGCGTGGCCGGCACTGGACACACACTCCGTCAATGGCAGTAAGCAGGCAGCGTGCTGCACTGCCAGAGATATGGAGCAACAAATCTATACCACTCACAGAATGGGAGGGGGTGGGGGGACCGGCTACACTATATGATGGAATTTGATAAACAGCGGGGGTCAGGAGGCAGGTCAACACACCATTAAGTTATTCTGACAATTTTGATCCATTGCGCGGAAAGCTGGGACGAGGAGCCGGGCGTCACCTGAGAGGGGGAGGGGGGTGGAGATCGGGGGGGGGGGGGTTGTGTTAAAGGCAAAAGGAAAAACTGGCAGGAAGCATAAAACAAACAAGAGGCAGTCTTTACTGCGGGAGATGAGAGGAGATAAAAGACATCAGAGGGAGAGTCTGCTTTATCAGAACGCAACGAGAGACCAGGAGGAGAAACGCACTCCCCCCCGAGGGAGAGGGGAGGAGGAGGCAAGCGGAGAGGGAGGAGCAGGGCTGAGGAGGGCTGATAGAAAGCTGTGAAAGAGATCTGTAGTAAAAGAAAATTAAATAATTATCCTTGTTGGATCATAATATATTTAAGATTGTAATGATACTTGTCACAGTGAATAGCTCTGTGTGGATCCCTTACGGTATATCTTAAAATAGAGTATACTGGGCAATCCTAAGGGAGAGATATGGAGGGAGAGTGGACGGAGTGTTAATATGCTCCTCTTTATATAATGGGTCTTCAGCTCAGTGAGGAAAGCGACTGAATGAGGTGAGTTTGGGACTCAGTAGAGGGAAACTAAGGCCTTTGTTTTAATTAACAGTTCAATTATCAGGCGGCTAATGGCTTAGTAAATATAATGGGTTAATAACTCGGCCAGCAAGATCAATCATCTGATTGTCATTTTGTGAGGTTGGAGAGAGCTCTATTCCGTGCATGTTCATGTGCACACGTGTGTGTGTGTGTGTGTGTGTGTGTGTGTGTGTGTGTGTGTGTGTGTATATGCATGTGTGTGCTGTTTGGTCAATGAAGAACAGCGACAAGTGGTTATTCTGCCCATTTGACTTTTATATGAAACTTGCTTTTTTCAAACTGACCTAGTATCAGTCCTTAGCTGAACATATCAGATGTCAGTTTTTGTATGCTGATGGTCCTGATATTTGAAAATCTCGGCCATGTTCACAAAAACAAACAAACCAGCAAACAAAATCCTCTCCAGTCACTGTAAAACGCAACCAGACTGTCTGAAACAATGCGTTTTGTAGCCTTAAATATCCTTAGGCTATGTTAAACCTCTGTACTATTAGAATCATATATAGTGGATTCAAATAAAGCATTTCAAGTGTGTGTGTGTGTGTGTGTGTGTGTGTGTGTGTGTGTGTGTCCACTGAGGCAGAAGGAGTGCCAGTAGCCTTTCAGGAAGGAGCATGTGTCCGGCCTCCACCACTGCTGTAGACCGGGTCACTGATGTCACCTGCTCCAGCTGCCCGGCTCAAACCACTCCTCCACCCCCGCAGTTGTAAACAGTCCCATACAGGAATACAAGTAGCCTACGGTGTTACACTACACAAAGTGGGATTCAAAGGTGGGTCACGGGAAAATCAAAGACCAACAGAGGCCCCCAAATTAAGCAAGAGAAATGCGAGCCAAAGCCACTAGCTATGTTATGTTGCCAAAGCCTACTGGGTTGGTAATCTAAAACAGGGTAAACTTTGTTAAATTAGTCTGGAAACTAGCCTGCAAAAATCAGTTTTAGGCCACGGAATCCCAGAGAAAAGTGTGAAACCACTGTCTGTCGTACAAAATAAATCAACTATGGGAGATTGCCAGGGAGGAGGTGGGTGTGTGTGTGTGTGTGTGTGTGTGTGTGTGTGTACATGTGTGCATGTGTGTGTGCGGCCAGAGCTTACAGGCTATGCTAATCTTTAAAAGGCGCTCCCTTGCAATGGTGTGGTCATCTTTTTGAGAAGGCCTGAAATTCCTTTTGCACGCCTCACCACTTGTTTGCTGCAGAACCCGAGAATGCTTTACCACAGGAATCCTCCATGGAGATTGCTGATGCACCACACACACACACACACACACTGTGCCCACCCACACATCACTGACATTTCTTTTCGGTGCGTCTTTAAATTACCACGCATATTAGTGAAGCACTGCCAAGACCCTTTTTATTATTCCTCTTAATCTCGCATGCTTACAGGGTCAGCTACTGCCCCCGCTCCCCCTACGCCTCTCCTTCCCCCTCCGCTGCTCCTCCTCTCCTCTCCTCCTCTCCTCTCCTCTCCTCTCCGGCTCCCTCTCCCCTCTGCCAGCAGGAACAGGCAAGTGGTTACACCCAGTCCCCCATGGGAGACCCTGCTGCATTGCACTCGCTATTTTGCCCAGACAGAGCAGGAGAGGACAGCATGGTAGATTCCTTCTACACGCCTCCTTCCTCAAGTCACCGGTCAAACCCACCTGCTAGCAACTGTGACTTACTAGCCACAAAACCAGCCAGCCAGCTCTGCCACTAAGCCACTATTTAGGCCTGGTGTGGCGATGGGCACAAGTTCAAAATGAAATGCAACATTTTCATCATTCGAATTGAATTGATGATCTGGTGAAATGTGTGGGTTTTTCCACGTCTGTTTAAGGTTAGGGTTGGGTGTCTAAGAGTCTGTGGTTTCCAATGAGGTTAAAGGAATAGTTTACCCCAAAATTAAAGTTCAGTCCTTAATTTAACTATGCACCCCCCAGGTCAGTCGAAACGCCATTGGTTCCACCCCCAAAACCTCTGCTATGGGCTGGTGAGTTGTACACAATCTTCCGGCTTTTGTCGTAGCGCTGCACATGACCAGGTGCGAGACTGTTGGCGCGTTCTAGAACAATGTAATGTCGTTGAGGAAAATGTAGGAGATAATAATAATGAAGTAATTATTGGACTTTTGGACCAACAGCGCAATTATTTGGCAACAAAACACTTGGATTATGCTGCACAAGCTGCTAGGAGACATGTTATGCATTTTTGGAGCTGTAAAAAGATGGCCTTCAATAACCTCAATAGTTTGTTAGAAGGCTGAGATAAGAACTTCAATGGAGTTTGGACTGACATGGGGGTATGTAGTTACTGACTGGATTTTCATTTTGAGGAGATCTATTCCTTTAGAGTCAGGGTTTAACATTCAGGTAAGGTTTATAATCAAATGTTTAGGTGAAAATCAGGAGTTCTGGCTTCGCAGCTTGCAGCCTGCAAAGAACACCCAAGGGCGTGCAAGGGGTTCACCTGAGGAAGGATGAGGTGGGTTACAAATGCAATGTGGAGGCCCGGCGGGCGCTGGCAGCCCACGCTCCTAATCCCAGTTAAGACAAGCCCGGCAGGCGAGCCGACACAAAGGAGTTTGGTCCAGTGTTAGTGGAATTAAAGCAAAGCCTCTCCTCTGTTGTTATGCTAATCCACAAGACAATGATTATCTGCAGGGCAACGTTGCCACGGTGATAAACATGGCTCAAGAGTGCCTCAATTAGGGCGCCAATTGCCAGCGGAGAGCAAAGAGCGAGCGAGGCGAATGATGCTGCTACGGACGAGGAGAGGCAGAGTACGGAAGGCGTTTTGTTATTCCAACCGAGCGGATGGGTCAGCTTTCAAATGGAAGGGTAAGCTTACAGATGAAGGGGACAGCTTGACCCTGGTTTGGCCTGAACCTCTCCATGCTGTAAAGACCTCCCCGATCACAAGGGCGAGCATTTCAATAGTGAACATGTAATTAGCTCTCAAATGTCCGTTATGACTCTCAATAACGCGTTCTCTATGCGGCACATGTGGAATGATGATGAGCGCGGCGTGCAAGGTTGAGGCTCGCATCCATCATACTCTAATGACACAGCAGTTCAGGTGGGTGCGCTGTGTTATTTTTTTTTTTTTTTTTGTGTAAACATCAAGAGTTGGAGGACAACCATGACACTGGATTAATCTATAATAATCCTTCGTTTACTCCACAAATCAAAGAGAGGAAGCAAAGCCCTTGCTGTGTGTTTAAAGCTCCTCACTGAGTTGATGTGCCAACTGCAATTCTTTGCTGTTGTCGCCAGATCAAAGAAAAGTAAAAACCAAGCTGAGAAGGCTGTTTTCTGTTTTTGTAGCTGGCTGTCACACATTTCTTTTTACATCTGCATATTTGCAAACCTGGTAAATGTGGCTGGCATCGCACAAGGACGCACCTGCCCTATGGATGTGTGTCTCCTCCAGCCTCATCCACACCAGCTCTGGCCCATCGACACAGACAGACAGAGTATCCCACCAGTTCAGTCTACCTCCATCCTGCTATCCAGTCCTCCGCCTCCCTTCCCTGCCGTTTCCATGGGGAACCTTTCACCATCTTTTAGTAGATGGTCGGTCAGTTGCTCTTTTTCTCTCCCCTTCCCTCTCCCTCTCTCCCAGAGCTCCAACAGCATAATGGGCCTTGGACTGCTGTGTCATCTCGTTGAGTCCTATTAGGGCCTCTTACATCTGACTGGCATGTTGTTATCGCTCTCCCAGACCAGAGCTAAAACTGAGGAATGGGCCTGCCAACCAGGCCTCGAAAGTCCTTTCTGCCTTGATGGCACTGGCGATGAGGAGGGGTTGGGGGGGCAGTGGAGGGTGGCGCTGTGCCAACATGAAAAGAGGGGAAGGGGGAAGGAGGCGACACAGCGGGATGCCATGCCCCCGGGGCTACGTGACGGGTACGTCAGGCGGAAACGCTCTCATGCTGGGATCGCCGAGGGCTTTGCCATAGGTGAATGCCAGTGCTGCCACTCTGACAAATGCTGGGGGAGAATCGAGGGGCGTCAACAAGTTTCTGGAGGCTGCAGGATGTGTTACAGTAATGAGGTGAGATGCTACAGCTGTGGGGGGGGGGGGGAGAGGAGGGGGAGAGTTGACTGGGAGGTCAGCGGAGGGGTTGGGTTTGGAAAGAAGGTCCTGCAGGGTTCACAGCCTTGCCCTGGGAGAGACAAGGTGTTTGTCTCCATGGCTTCCATTGGCTACACGAGATAACAGGAAAGCAGAAATTAAGAAACACACTGCCAAAGAAAGAAGGGAGTATAAGGGAGACAGAGGAAGTGAGGGGAGTGAGAGAGCAAAAGAGTAAGAGGGCGTTTTGTGGTTTTGCCTTTCCTGGGACCACCAGCCTCAAGAAAAAAGCATCAAAGAGAAGTAGCAACTGTACTTCCCAAATCCCAGACTGATAAAAAATCACGCTCTATCTTCCTGCCCCTCACACTCGCTCAATCTTGCTTTTTTTTCCTCCCTCTCTCACTCTTATCATTCTACCCTCTCTGTCAGTATGTCTTGGCTAAAGGGGGCTGAGAGCTTGGGCCTATATTGGCCAAATCACCGCTCTTTCCCAGATGCAACCGGCTAAGCTGGAGATATGTCTGACTGATGCCTCAGAGACACCGGAGAACACTTTAGCCTCCAGTGTATCACGCGCCGGCTCTGTGCTGAGAGCAGATTATGTCCTGAAGAAGGATGGTTTAAGTGGTGCCACTGTAATGGGGAGGACACTATACTCAGGTATTCCACGCTTCCAAACGATACCCTACAGCAGATAATTCACAGCAAGAGATCAGCACTTCTTCCGCATTAGATAGTATGCAGTGGCGAGTGACAGGAAAGATAGGAGGGGCCGAGGGATGACGTGACAAAAATTATGAGGCAGATTTCAACACAAAACAGCAAGTACATGGAATGGGTCCCAGTCCATAGAGCCACCAGAAGGCCTTCAGCATATCCTTGAGATGACTGTAATAATTGCACTTGCAGCGTTCAAGCAGACGTCCGGCTCAACATTGTTGTTATTGCTGACCACACTAGAATTTGCAGCTATTTCACTTTTGCAATTAGCTATTTCAGAAGTAAAGTGGAACTGACCAATCAATTCACCTTCTTTTGATGGAAACCCCCTGGCAGCCAATCAGGTCTGTGTTGTCTTTAAGAGTAATACATGTTACTTTTCACATGGGTGCACATTACTTATGCAGACTGCCGCTGCCATCTACAAACACCTGCAACCTGCACTGTAGTAAAGCTGAAAATTGTGGCAAATTCGCATTGATATTGCAATATGAAAGAATGCAATATCCGTAACGCAAAGGCTGCAACATGAGCATTGTAATTCATTTTTATAACACAAGCAATCAATAACGGAAGCACTGAGAATGAGAAGTTTCTGGCACGCAACTCCCTAATGCACAGAAATACCATTAAGTAACAAGAGAATGGACATCACTGGGAGGCCCAATGGGAGATATTCCCACAATCTTCCAAAGTGAAGCTCCTGGAAGTGGTTCAAGTCACATCTATAAATCAACCATAAAGCTGTTCTTCATATTGGAACTGCAATATTTGTCAAAATAAATGCTGATATGATATTTTGTCCACATCGTGCGGACCTAACTGTGCACACACAGTGCTGTTTTTAGTGTGCAAAATGCACAGGTATGAATTCATCTCAACTCATCGCGAGGATCAGGGTGTCATCAGCTCTTTAACACCTCCGCGGTCGCTCTGTTCTACAATGAACACGTGTAGACGTTTCTCTGGTATCTGTGTGTTTGTGCGTGTGTGAAAAAAATATTAGGAACACCAGCTCTTTCCATAGAACTGCTGCCCTTTCCATGAAATGCCCGACTAGGTGAATCCGGGTGAAAACCCTGATCCCTCGTTGATGTCCTCGATTAAATCCACCTCGATGAAGCCATGAAGGGGAGTGCACCTAGAGAAAAGGAGGATTTAAAAGGGAAAACGCCATACTCCTTGGATACTCTTACACTGTTAGATATCATCAAGATGTGATGTTCAGTACATTCCAGTGTATTCCAGGAGTTAGGCCTACTTTGTGATGAAGTGTTGAGATTTACTTTTTTGTTGTACCCGCATTCCCTAAACCTCCCTTGTCTACTTCTACTTCAGTTAATGATTTCCTGGATTTCCCAGAATGCCTGTTGACAACCTACAGAGAACGTGCCTGGCGAGCTGAATGGAAACAGGCTGGATCGTGCAAAAGGGGTTTGCAACTCAGTATTAGGAAGGCGTTTCTTATATTCTGTACACTCAGTGTATGTGTGTCTACAGTGTGTGAATGCAGATCTCGCAGTGTATTTCGCAGTGTGCGGTCTGACTGCTGTCTGATTGCTATCCCACTGTCTTCCAGAGCGCCACGCTGCGCCAGGTGACAGGACTCCTGCGACGGAAATCCAATCAGGCCAATCCTCTCCGATCCCTCCGAATCCGCTCAGCCGCCGCCCCGCTATGCCAACTATCACTAACACACACTGCACCCGTCCGCACGCGACACGCTTGCGTTGCACTCTTCCGTAGATATGCCGATGGACACATGCACATAAACCACCTCACCTCCTGTGAACTTGGCAGAGGCGGCGGGGAGGCTTAGCGGTAAGCGAGACGCTGGATGCCTCCCAGCTCCGGGGGCGCCGCTGTGTGGCTGACCCGACACTCTGACCTCTCAGTGGAGGTCAAAGAGATGAATTTACCCCTTGGGGATCAATAGTGTATCACCAAAAAAAAAGACCTCAAACGCTCTCCCCCACTGTGGCAAACAAACCCTTACCCCCCAGGAAGCAGGACTGGCACCAGAGTGACCTGCACAGCACCCCGCCTGGGAGAAGGATAATGCAGGTCTTTCATCAAGGTCCAGCTCCCGCTCTCCGGGGGCTTAGGGCTGAACCCTCGCTGGCCCGGTGCGGAGGTCGCACACAGGCCGCCCAGTACCGCCCAATACTGGATTAGGTACCACTGGCTAAATGGAGGCCTTTCACTAGCCTTCATGTGTGTAGATAGAGGTAAAGTGACTGCTGGGAGTTTGGGCTTCCCGCTGAAAACAGAATAACATCCACAAATCCCCACACAGAGGCAGGGCCTGTCACACAACCTTCCTAGCCAAGTGTGGGAAATGCACCCATTCTGTCAGCAGAGTTCACGGTCTTGTGTCTTTCTGTCTCTGTGTGTGTCTGTGCGGGTATGTGTGTTCTGGCCACAGACTGGATTTGGGCAATTGTCACCATGATCCTAATGGCCAGCATCTGGGTCTCTTTTTTTTTGGGGGGGGGGGGGGACCGTGAGGGCTGGGGGTTGATCTGCTTGTGCCTCGAGCTGCACAGCTGTCCCAATTACTACCTCTCTCTCCTCATCCCCCCTCTGTACCCATCTGCCTCCTCTACACTCCATATCTCCGTCCCATCCATCCAGGGGCGCCACTAGTGTGTGTGTGTGTGTGTGGGGGGGGGTTAATACTTTCAGGAGGCTCCCATGCTAGAAAGGGCCCTTCAGAGACCTGAGTGGTTTTGATCCTGTATTAAGTTAGGCACTGTGGGGCGCGGAGGCCCAGCGCGGTATCTTGTCAGGCAGCCAAGAATTCTTAGCAGCGTCCCCGAATCCCTCCAGCCCTCCGTCCCCGCTCTGATCCTGGCTTGGGCTGCGGACTCAGAGGGACTGGCAAGGCTCTTTCATGGGCCATGGGCACCGAGCACCAGGAGACTTTGTTGGGGGGAGGAGGGGTGCAGGGGGGGGGGGGGGGGTGTCGTGGATGGGCTGGAGCTGTTTTTGTCCCATCTCTGTCGGCGAGCCTACAGTGAGTCCCTCAGCAAGTTCTGATGAGCTAAAAATTCTCAGAGTGTGTCATGCCCATGTGCATTCGGTTCCTCATGCAGAAGAGGCACCACTGGGCTTCGCTGCATCCTGCTCCCGCTAGCGCAAAGCATACACACACATAGACACAGACACACTGAATGACAGGAACACTCGCACACACAAAACGCAAAAGCACACAAGAGGCTATGCAGCGAGGGACAGTTAAGTGCTTTCTACTGAAAAGCAGAAAAAAAAGAGGAAGGAGAGAATTTAAGCGCTGCATGTGGATGGGTACATGCCTATTTCTGGACGGTTCCGTTGAGCCGAGCAGAAATGTCGTAAGACCCACTTCCCAGCTCAGGCTGCAGCGGCGGTAACCCCCTGAGATACTGCAAAAGCGAGCGCGCAAGTGAACACACACACACACACACACACATACACACTCTCTGATGCCAGTGTACTGCAGTCTGGGCAGCGTCCCTGCAGGGCCAAACAGAGCTAGGGCAGCACACTCTAAAGGGAAGGCCAGGTCAGGATCTCTGACTGGTCACCACAACAACAGCAACAGGGACAGGGTACATTCAGACACACACACACACACACCCCCAACCCACCCAAGACAGCTGTGGCTAAGGCCTTATGTGATCTAGATACAGTCCCTACACAAATCCAATCTGATGCTGCATGGCTACCGGGCCCAGCTCCTTTTGTGCTTGTCCAACTAGATTCCTTTTCAGCGCTTCCCCCTTTCCCTCTGTCTTTAGACATTCAGCTGAGTGAGACAGGTAGACAAGCAGCAAGACATTTAGACAGGCAGACGGCAGGGCAGGCCTTCTGGGGCCTTTTCTTTTTCAGCTGCTGTAGAATGCTATCAGCCTGGATCAGGCTAGCCTGCTCAAGCTGAGCTCCTCCAGTCTCGCGGCTCGGCCCGCTTTTCTCCATGGAAACCTGCCCCACACTCGCCCTGTGATTGGCTCGTACGATCACTAGACAGACACTCTGTCTTACAATACAGATAATAATGGCCCTCCGGCAGGATGAGAGCAGGGAAAGAGTGATGGCAGAGATGCCTTTTTCCTACAGAATCTGCCCTTTAGAATGGCTGCACTTTGCAAGGATAGGAGAAACTAGAGACTACAGGTATGTTACTGCACATGGCATGCAATCAGTCTGTCTATTCTGCAGCCTCTACCTAAGGCAAAACACATCACAAGGATTCTCCACCAAGTGCTGAACGTCATAAGAGGTTAGGGATGCACCGATACCGTTTTTTTACTGCCGATCCGATAACGATACCAGAATTTTGAGTATCAACCGATACCGAGTACCGATCCGATATTGACCCCTTTTTTTCTTCTGTAATTACACAGCTGCATACAACATGTAAATAACATGGGAACAATAATTTTATTGTTAAAAAAAAGAAAAGCAGCAGGGCAAAAGAACTGACCAAAATAGGAATGACAGTTCCTAGGATATATAAAAGATTGCTGCAATATAGGGATACAGTGCAAAGAAACTCACAAAAGTGCAAAAGAGCAATAAACTGACCAGTGCATACTGCTACAAAACAATATTGAAACAACCATACAGCCTTTGCTTATATTTTTTTTCCTCTTCTTTAGTGTGAATAACTGACAGAAAAAATACTGCTACACATAGGCTTTTTCTGGGCATAACATCCAGTGTGTGCCAAGTCTAGTCTAGTTTTAATCACTGAGGACAAGAGGCAGGTTTTTCTTCAGAAACAGAAGCATCTCACCTCTCTCTGCTGTCAGCCTGTTCCTCCGTTCACTGACAGTGTTGACAGTCACTGACGCTGACGCACGCACAGGTCGCGTCAGCGTCATCAGCGCGGTAGCATTAGCTTTAGCCCCCATCTCCAAAAAGCTTCGTTTTGTGAAAACGGAAGACTTAATTGAAACCTTTATGGTGGCGTGTACATGATACTAAGCCCAAGGACACTCCGTTTGGAAGGCGTCGCCAGATGAAGTTCTTGGTAAAGTGAGTTGGATAAAGATCTTTGGGACGCTAGTAATGGCATAGCCATCTAGCATCCCTTTGTGGCTAAAATAATTCCCAACCGCTGACATGTTTACATCAGCACATTGCCTGCATGCTCGCTTTCTTTTTCCAACTTCTTCACTCACTCGTGTCGCGTCACGTGCAAACTCAGGCATGTTTTACGGCAGGCGACTACGCCCGTTTATTACTCCGGGGGCTCGAACTGATTGCTCTGGATCGGATCGGATCGGATTATAACGTTAGCTGCCACCGATGTCCGATCCAGCATTTTAGGCCAATATCGGCCCGATACCGATGCCAAGTATCGGATCGGTGCATCCCTATAAGAGGTTGATGATCATTTCCCATCTCTCTCTGCTGGTGTCTTCAAAAGCCCAGGAGGTAGTGAGGGGACAGAGAACGGACACCAAATGCCAGCCTCACATCAAAAATGCCAGCCAAATGCCAACACTGGACATACAGAGATTGTTCACTGAACCACCTACATAAACCAGCTTTTCTTTCTTTTTCTTGCCTTGACAGACAGACTCTTTAATAGCACACGCACACAAATGGGTGTGTGTTCATATATCTACAGATAGTATTTTCAGTCCTTCACTTCCTCAAAGCAGGAACAAGAAAGGCAAAGCTTCTTCTCTACGTATTCTGCTCTATTTACAGTACATTGTCATCTGGAATTGGGGAGCAGCAATACCCTGCACAGAGATTAACAATACCAACAAAACAATGCTACCAGATGAGCCTTCCCCTTTTGGCAGCATTGTTACTGTAGCTCGCTACAAGCATTGCTCTGTCTTGCATAGCCCTCTCCGCTTCACAGTTCTTTGTCTGTAGCATGAGGCCCCCAAACTGGGAACATGTCTTCAAAACGTGTTGTTTGTTTCCTCCATAGTTCTATTCAGCCGTCTCTTCTCATCCGTCTAGCGTTTTCAGAAAAAAAAGGATGTATCTGGGACAACAGGGGTGCGAAAAGGGGATGTATACACAACACACTGAAGCCAATATCAAGCATTATACACGCACTGTACATTGAGCCAAAACACTGTGATGCTTGAAATTAGAATGCCTTTTCATGCAAATAGAGGCACTTGCTGTGCAGGTGACAGGCTGGTATTGCAGAAAGAGTGGAAATGAAAAACAAATCCAACTGCTATTTGAACTAAAAATCCACTTGGCGGTGGCTCGCTAAACTAAATCAAAGACAGAAATGGCGCTTGACACGTGACACCGGTGCTCAGCGTTAAATACAGATAAAACGATGAAATGAGTCACCGCCCATTTTTGCTCACTGCACCGCATCTAACCTCATTGGCAGAGCAACACTAATATGTTTAATGAACTCATTAGTCAAAAATGAAGACAGACAGTGGCGTGAAGCATGGAGGGTGGAAGCACAAAGGGCAGGGAGAGAGAGGGAGGGAGAAGGGGAGGGAGGGGGAGAGACAGAATAGATCAGCTGAAGTGAAAGAGGTGACTTCTCTGGAAACCACATTCTATTTTACAGAATCAGTGTGTCATGTGTTCCATTGTAGCAAATGCATCATCTCTCTACTGCAATCCATTCAACAAGTAGAAACAAAGGAATCAGGGTGGCATTCTGTGAAAATCCTCTAACATATGGAGGGCTTGGAGCCAAAGTAAGTGTGACTTTGGGCGAATATGAGTATTATATATCAATTGAAAGGTCTCAGTGAGATCTTTTCAGTGCCAAAAGGACACAACTGAAATCATGACCCTTAAGTTTTAATTAAACAAAAACTGAAAGCCGTAACAGTAAAGGTAGGGTTTTGTTTGCTGCCAAAAGGGCGTAACTGCACTTACGCCCTTTTGACACCAAGCAAAACCCCACTTTTGACACTGAACAAGCATTGTGGGTAGAGGATTCTAACAGCACTTAGGTCAACTCAAAATGCATGCTGACGTAAGTAATGCTAGCATGGCAGCATGATCACATCATTTTTAGTATCCTATTCATATCCTAATTAATATTCTAGGTCAATATTAGATGAATGTAAATATCTTAATATGCCATGAAATATTTAGGCCTATAGATTCAAAATGTTATTTTATAATGTTAGGAGTGTGAACTGGTCAAGATGAGCTCTGATAGTAAGACTGCTGGTAGCTGAAGTTATCCCTCAGTGTTATGAGGAGTTTTACAGGTCTTTGAATGTGTCCCAGGACACATCAATAAGTGATGTGTCCTGGGACACATACAAAAATGTATTACACTAGCAAAGAAAAAAAAAGGAGTAGTTTAGAATCAAAAGTAGTTTCTTATGTCTATAGAGGTTTATTAAAAAGGTTTATTAAAAGTTTTTAACAGAAAAAATGTATCAATCAATTTGATATGTTCCATGTAGCCTACAATTTTAAAGGCCTTGGTGAAAGTTGCTGAGCATTACTTCAAGATAAAGATATTCATTCTGATCTTGTTTTATATTTCAGTGTTGATTGAAGTGTAATTGCTAGATTTGTATTAAAATGAATGTGTTTTACAATTGTTTACTTACATACGCCCATATTCTGCATGGCTGTATTGGGGCAATGTTTGTGCCAAAAAGGCGTATTTCACTCTTTTGCCATTTTTAAAAAAGTTAACAAATATAATTCAACTTAAACTGTAGCAGTATTGTTTTTATAGTAATGCTCAATCTGATAGCACAAAAAGTTAAAATATTGTGCTCTCCTGTAAAATCTACTATAACGCACTTACGCCCCTTTGGCTCCAAACCCTCGATATGTGATGTATGAAGTCAATTCTGACGGTTAAATCACTTCTATCTGGTTTAACCGCTTCATCAAAACAAGCAATAGACACTAAATGATGTTTTAAAACATCCTTGACTGAATTACTCTAAAGCATACATATTATTTATGCTTGGCTGATATATTTAGGTCCACCCATAGCTGTGCCTATTCATTCCAAAAATGGGAAAGCCAGGACTAAAGCAAGATGTAGCCAAAGCATGAGTCACTTCGCTTTACGTAAAATAATTGGTCCCTGACAGTTTATAATGGTTCTAATTCAGAAAGGCGTCTGGTTGAAGCAGCACAGTCCCAGCCACTGGGGGCCTAAACGGAGTTGCCTTGCCATGGCATAAATTGCTGTCTAACTGTCACCACAATATATATGGCTGTTTACTTATTCATGAATGGATTAAGGCTACTAACTCAATCAATCTGCTTCCAGTTACCATGGCTGACTTTATTAGATAACATTAATGATGCATTAGTTGTCCAAAGGTGTTGAGTTTCTCCCTTGTCAGCAACCACAATTCAAATGGCTGCACATTGGATACTGGCTGCAAATGGATCGAAACCTGGGGATAATTGTGACACTATATATAACACAATGAGATAGTAATTTATCTTCAGACAGCGTACTGTCATGTGAAAAAAGAAAAATCGCTGTGTTCATCGCTGAGCTGAAAAATGTCTTGTGATATTAGTTGCAGACAGTAAGTGATATGAAATACTACAATTGGGCAACAAAAAAACTCCCAAACCCATATCCCATCCATATCGCAAATCAATTTCATGAGAAAGCAATAAGATATTGCACTCCTTTCCCAGTGAATCCGTCATATTAAAGAAGATTAAAAGCGGCTTAGACTAAACTGTTCTACTATAGGCAACGCTGCTTTGATTTCAGTTTCACTTCTGGGATCATGACAATATTATAGCAGTCCAAGTGCTCAGAGTTTGCATAGTGATTTGTATATGTATCTTCTGCCATTAGGTGAGTGCTTTTACAACACTGTGAGTGCGTACATCTTCTCATGGCTGTTCCTGGTGCAAATCAAACCCTTAGCTCTGCCAGTGTCGGTGCCAGGCTCTATCTATTGAGCTAGGCTGAACACAGAGCCACACTGTATATTAGTGTCTCTGCGTGGGTGCTGCCATCTATATTATCATCTGCTTTGTAAAGTGTGTTTTGTAAATAGTTGAATCACCTCCCTATCCCAGAGAGAGTGGGTGAGAGAGCGGGAGAGAGAGGGGAGGAGAGAGAGAGAGAATGAATAGGGAATATATTATGATGGGGGAACAGATATCACCCTGCAGGCTCCCACTGACTTTCAGAGTCTCTGTGCCGGTGTCAGGTTTTGGAAACAAAAGATAAAGCATGCACTGAGCTGAGCAGCTTTATTACATAATCATATATCAGATGCCTTATTACACATTAACCACATCTCCAGATACGGAAAACAAACAAATGCCGGGCTGTGGTGATTATTACAAAGCAATTTCTGGTACTAGCAGCGCATTGAGGCTGGAGCACAGGCAGTTGCTTTGTCTGCTCGCCATACACTCCAGTGGAGGAGAGACACTGGAGGATACACACACTTGTCAAACACCACGTCATGTGCCTATATTTCATTCTGTGTTTACGGGTGGAGGTCAAATGAATTTCACTCTCATTTAGCGGCCAGAACTGTGTGTGTGTGTGTGTGTGTGTGTGTGTTTGTGTGGCTCAGATAGCTCACGTCAAATACAGCACACATACACATAAAGCTAGCTTATAGGCTACAGGCTTTTTAGCATTGTTGATAGCTTTAGCTGGAAGGCTGTAAATTTGCTACCGAAATCGGTTCAATAACCGTTCATTCACACTGCTCGTTCCCGGTAACGCTGTGGTCCAGGTTTCAGGCTAACCAGCCCATTGGTAACGCGGATACGCTATAACCCAAATTGTTTTGAACATGCCTACTGATTTTCAGCGCAAATGAGCCACAAAAGAGGGCGCGAGCCAGTTTGTTGCAATGTACGGAAACATATATCCATAATATCCCTCTGAAGCAGAGCAAATATCCGGGTCGAAGCGCCGTTATAACGGGACCAGACATTCCTACCTACCGTGACCGCTATTTGGTCACCGTGATCTCAGCAGCGACGCAGTCAACAGGCCGGGATGTAGCGGGGATATGCTGTGGGCTGAGCCGCGGCAACTACGTTACCGCCATGCAGGAGGGTTAAATATCACCTACCGTGACATGTCACACCGGCTCCCAGCGGCATCCGACCCGGGCTGCTGAGGCTGGATCTGACGCAGCGGCAGCCGAGATTTGTTGCTCCAAAAATCGGGTGGAAAGGCTGCGGCGGAAACAGGAACTGGCGGAGCTGGGGTCTCTGAATACGGTAGTCTCTCCTCTCTGTGGGGCTCTGCTGGATGACCAGTGTCAAGTCCGACGGAGTAGGACAAAACAGAACTTCCGGACACGACTTTCAAAATAAAACCCTTATTGCATATTATAACAATAATACTGATAATAATAAAAATTGACTTTGTTTATACACCTATCTAAAAGTAAAGTTTACAAAGTTCTTTACAGAAAGCCAATAAAACAACGATAGTAAAAACGGCAAAGATAAACAACAATAATATAATAAATATTCAAGAGAAAATAGGTGAAAATAAAAGTCAATTCTATATCTAACTGGTAACCAGTGGAGAGGTGCTAAAATTGAGGGTATACAGTTTCTTAATACAAAATACAAAAAGATACAAAAACTGAACCAAATGGAATACAAAATAAGAAACACAAAAAGGGAACCAAAGGGAAAGTGAAGAATACATTTAAGTGGAATCTGTTTTTGGTGTCTAAGTAATCAAATATTAATTTCTCCAGCCATGATGTACTCCTTTATCAGAAAATACCATGTACTATGATACAATGTAATATCTCTAGTACATATTTTACAGTTTAACTATGTTTAACAGTTCCACTGAATATCCTGATATAATTGTTTGCTGCTTTGTGTGGGTGTTAACTGGGAATGGGCTAGATGTGGCATACCTTAGCTTAAGTGAGTCCAAGTTTGATCTTGTAGTTTTAATCAATATAATAGAGAGCAAAGATCAAGAAAAAATAACAAGAAATGGACCAATGTCCCCTGTAAGTTGTGTGTGCTTGGTGACTTAGGTGTAATAAATTGTCACACTGACCACATAATAATAGGCCTGTCTTTTCAGTCATCAGAGCAGGTTTGAAAGTTTTGGTGGCAAATGATATCAGATGCATTGCTGGGACTTTTCCATCCCAATACTTTATTTTTAAGTGACACATTTTACGCTTTTATTTTGAAGGTGAAGTCGACTGTCTTCCGGTTTTATTCTGTCTCTCTCTGGCTGACTTGACTCTGGTTGATGGAGAAGGGTGATGGGAGTTGGATGGAGTGGAAGCTGCAGTGCGCACACCAGTGTCAGGTTGTTGTACTGCAGTCGGGCTGATAGACTGACAGACGGCCCAGTGACACTGAGGGCTGGAGGGTTTACTCCCCCCGCTGGGTCACACTCTGCTCGGCCTTCACAGTGCCAGAGCACCGGTGTAGGGCAGAGCCTGGCCGGACGTCACATTATTACCAGTGTTTGGTGTTGGTTACTCAAAAAAGTAATGTATCACTCTTTATTTGTCATTCATTTTAAAAGTAATGCTATTACGTCACCTATTACTAGCCTACTCAAGATAAGTAACTCGTACGCTACTCGTTACATTACTCGACCGTTACATCCTTTAAGCGGTGGTTAGGCTACATCCTCTCTTTCCTTCAAACGTCAGCATATCTGATGTGGCTTATGAGGGAAAACCAATTACATTGATGTTCACTGTTTTTGTCATCCTTTTGTTCCATAAAATAAATCAAAGTAGTATGCTACTTTTACCCGGAGGACCATTTTTCATCCACTCTAGCTCAGTGTGAGAGGTCGACGAGCAATTTTGAGGGAAACGAGCTGGGGACAGTTATAGTTTTTGGATAATTCAGCTTCATATCCTACTAGAGCGGGTAAGTCTCACTACTCTTTACTAGGGAAAGTGATATTCTTACAGAACGCTTTACCGCCCAACACTGCATACTTGGTGGTAAGGTGCTACAGTAACACGTTACAATGATTACTCCTCCGAGTAGGCCTAATGTGTAGTGTAACTATTTCAAATAACACACGCGATAACTACTACTGCTATTACTAGCCTACTAGCACTACTAATAGGCTACTACTAGCCTACTAAAACTAGGCTACTACTACCACTACTAATACTACCACTACGACTACTACTGCTACTGCTACTACTAATACTAGTACTACTACTACTACTCGTACTATTACTGCTACTACTGTGACTACTATTACTATTACTGTTACTACTATTACTACTATTACTACTACTACTAATAGAGGTGGGAGTAAGTCACACATGTGCAAGTCACAAGCAAGTCTCAAGTCTTAACCTTGAAGTCTTGAGTAAAGTCCCAAGTTACAGTGTTTAGAATCACAAGTCAAGTCATCTGGTCATGTTGACTTTTATTTTCAACATTAAAACAAAATAAACAATAATGGATATGGGATCTGAGGTTAAAATGTAGCCCTATAGCTCTGAAGTGCTTTAAAGTGAAAACACAGAAGTGAACTGAACATCACAGTGTTCAGCCTCCTGCCCCGACTCCCTCAGGAGGGTCACACTGTGTCCTTGTATTCCTACTTATGTTAACTGTGTTTGTGCAGAAGAAAAGCATTGCATCACAGACAAACATAACTGAATGATGTATAAAATAAACAATGGATAGAAGAAAGTATAGGCTATACTAAATAAACCTTACTGATGTTGGATGAAAACCTAGGGAAGAAAGAGTTTCCAGCTTGGTTGGTATTGTAGCGACCGTGGAGTCAGGAACGATATTCTTTTCTCTTTTTCCCATGATGCATCAGGGGGCAAGTTCAGGTGAGGCAGCCAGTCAGTCAGTCAGTCAGCCGCCTCGGTCAATATTCTACGAAAACATACATACAATATACACTCACCTAATGCAGATATACTGTTGACAAGGGAGTTCTTCTGTCTTGTCGATACTTTCCCCAAGTTATTTGACCTGTCGTTATATAGATTTTAAGCCTTGAAATCCTTGAAAAGGATTACGTCATCAAATTAAAGCTCACCCAGAATACTAAATTACATGGCAGTTGTCTCCTGCATTGTCCTGTGTGCTGTGGTCTGCTGTGTTGCTAGGCTAACATTAGGTTTCAAAAACTCACACTGCTCTGATTATATTGAGCCAAGTGACAATAACATTGGACATCAACACTGTTTGGTTCCCTGATCATTCACAGGAGAGGCGGCTGAGCTATCTGATCTGAAAAGTAATGAAGGGAGTCATATAAAGTCACGGCATTACTTTTGAAATGAGTAATCTATTACCTACTGAGCAATGAGCCCAACACTGAACACCGCTCCCTTGTTTGCTCCATGCATTTTATGACTCTGCACGTGTCATCCTTTTAAGACGCAGATTATTTATACACTGTAAAAATTAAATAACGCAGGCGGAAAGCTCATCCACTTAGGTTGGTGAATACTACACCTGACTGGACAGGGTTTCTGGGCAAGTCATCTGTCACACAGCTATAAACCACCGCTATAAAGGTTGGATATAATCACACTCAGCAGTCCTCCTGTGGAGACCTGCCTATTCAGTGCTTCTCAGTCATGCTTCAGATTACATTCATTATGTCCAACCCACAGTGTGAGCTAGTCAACTTTACAAATCCAGGATCTGCCTATCCAGCATAAATGTCCATTAACTTGAAAATGACTCGACAAAAAGATACATTTTGTATACTTTTTCATGTCAGTGCTCCTATATCATGACATAATGAAAAGTATCTTAGTGCAGTAGCTACTCTTAAGTCTGTGTAAACAGTAAACAACCACCTTTATAGGTTCTATTTGTTTTTTAAATCTTTATTTAACCAGTTAGGATTAAGGATGTCTTTTCCCTGGGAAATCTAACTAAGACAGCAGCAGCATAAGGCAGAGCAACATCTCATAATAAGTGGCAGATAATCCAAGAAAATGTAAGAGAAAGAGAAGTCCACTTACTGAAACAGTAAACAGACTTTCAGGTAGTAATTTGTTGCACTTGAACATGTTATTTGCTGTACCACTCCCTGCAGTATAAACTACACAGATGCTCTTGTCTGCTATTTTTCTGGTCTCACTTTAGAAATAAGACTCTAAATCATATTCCCAATACTTAATCATATTCCCAATACTTAAAATGCCTATAATTTATTATTGCGTCCCCATCTAGCTGTCAAAAGATCCTGTGTGGCTCTGAGAAGTCTCACTCCTGTGGCGAAGAGCGGAATCACAATAACAACCCCCGCCTCAATTCACTAGGCAAATATTTTCCATCTTACTCAGTGGTCTGGGCTTCTATTGCTGACACAATAGCACCATCCAGTGTTCAAACAGCCACAATACACTCTGTCTGTGTTGGGGAATTAATACAAGAAGCGGAGGAGGCATGTCTTATTAGTTCAAAGGAAAGATTTGACTCAGACGACCTTTGAGTTTTGTTTCCTCTTGACCTTCCCCCAACCGGCCTTATCTCATACCCAGGAGACTGATTCAAGTTTACGGTTCAAAGGTTCGCTATTATTTGCCACAGGCGTACATGCATGCAAAACACCTGCTGTACATACACCGATGCACACACACACACACACATACAACAGAATTCCGTGAGTCCCTTCATCAGTGACATCATCATCAGTGTTATGCACAGAGGGATGGAGGCGGGTCGATCCCCCTTGCCCTTTTTTGTCTTAGCTGCCCTTTTCAGATTGAGAGACTGAGGTAGAGTTTCTAAAGGAGAATTTCTGAACACTCTTTTCACCTGAAGTATGAGCTGAAATGGAGCATATAACCAGTCTGGAGGGAACCCAGGGGTGGGCCCGGCAAAAGTGGGACACTTTCTGGAAAGTGTGCCTGTGCCCTATTATAATAGATAGTCACTCACAGTATTTGCTTTTGGGAAATGTGCAAGGCTTGTCATATTTATGTGGCTTTATTTAGGGGAGCTGATTATTGTCTTATTGTCACTTTGTTTTTTTTTGTTTTTTTATAATTTCAGGTGTAGTAGGAGAGGTTGTCTGCTAAAGTGGGACACTGGTTTACAGGCAATTGCTAAAAGCACACTTCTAGAGTCTGAACATATTTAACAAAATACAACATAATGGGTAGATGTTCTGTTAATAAAAGCATAAAAGCCTTATGCTTTTCAAGTTTAGTTTCATATGTCAGTCTACATAGCTCCCACCAGTTCTCTTTGAATGAAGCCCATTGCACTATGATGACAAGTATTATAGTGGCAATAATTCAAAATTCTGGTTGTCAAGGTTAAAATGCCAAAGCAAAGCAAACCTTAAATGTCCCACTATTGCTGATATCCCACTTTTGCTTTACCCATCCCACTATACAAACTATCCTTCATGCTAGGTTTTTTAAATGATTGTAAACTGTCTTTGGGTGTCTTGAAAAGTATTTAAATTATTATTGTTGTCTTTGTTAACTCTTTGATGAACTTACCAAGGTGCGATGAGAATATTGCTGGTTGTCACTGTGCATGTCACTGTGCATGCTAACACTTTAACATGCTGTGACTGTTTAGTGGTTGGTATGTGCTAGCTTTCTCCTGCCCTGCTTCACAAGGAGGTCAGAGGTCAGGCTCAGATACAGAACAGCACCCCTAGAGCTGGTAGGGATTCAGTGTCTTGCTCAAGGTCACTTCAGCAGGGCGGATGCTTGCCGTCAACTGAAGGAGTGTATTCCTAAAAACAATATGCCACCCTGCTGCCTTCGCCCCTTTTGTCACACAGTAGTTGGTCAAAGAGCTTTTTTTTTGGCAGAAAAGATGTCCGTGGCATTTAAAGAGTGCTTTAAAAAGCACTTACATCACTGTCTTGGATTTTGTTTTCTAGAAAGTGAGAAGTTTTTTTGTTTTGTTTTCATGTATATTTTATTACTCTCCAGGATGCAATCCTGAGGCATAGACATGTTGACTTTCTAACTTCCTAACTTTCTTTAGTGTGCATTTTTGCTGAGGCACTGTGGAATAAAGAGTTTAATGTTGGCAAGTAATCTTGATGTCCTATCAGAGCATGTTTAGAAGGGATGGGATGAAAAGCAATATATTGCAATACAAAATATGAATATACGAATTGTCAGGCAGAAAAATGAATTGTGATATTAGCTCCATTTTATTCTGCTGTAGTAATCACAAATGAGACGGCTTGCCCATCGCAATTTCACAAGCTCTACATCCAAATTATATTATTTACACTTTGTAATGACATTTTTATATTGTTTACATTCTAGCAAGTCAATGCCACTGCTAGAAATATTTGTGGCTCAGAAATAAATATAATTCTGCACAGTCATACTTTGTTGTTATTGAACTTCTATTTATCACATCGTATCGTGGTTGTGTCGAATCATGAACCTCATATCGCGTATCGAATCGTATCGTGAGATAAGCAGATCGTCCCATCCCTAATGTTTAGTAACACCAAACTTATGTTTTCTCTTCTTTTGACCTTGAAAGACTTTGTGCATGCACAGTTTAAAGGCCAGAAATGTAAAGTAGATTTCTGAAGTGGAGATTGTTTCTTTAAGATTTACTATAATGGTTGAAAATCATCACCAGAACTGATTTCCACCAAAAATCTCTTCTGGAAGTGAAAATTTCTTACATAACTGTGGTCCTCTTTCCCCTGGTCTTGAATGAGTCTGCACACTACCAACCACGCCCAAGAAAATCCTACTGCTGTTACAGTCATCGCCATTTGCATTTGTTCCTTACTGATTGCCATTAGAGCTGTAGAACAACTGTGACATGACAGATCAGGGTGTGGTCGAACTCTGCACTCTCATTCAGCAAACAGCTGAAAGACATGACAACAACATATAGGAAACTGAGCATTCAGTGGTATGCACCTTTAACTCATCTCTTCTTTAAACACTAGATGGTGGTATAATATCATGTCTGCACAATGTCAGTCTGCTCAAAAGATATCTGCAAGGCCGTGGCAGCCATGCATATTCTATGTGTTGGTTGATATATGAATTGTGTAATGTGTTGGATTATGTATAGTGTGTGAAATCTCTTGTTTAACTGTACATTGTGTCTGTTAATGCCGGTCTACTTTGCTGTATTTAATGTACAGCACCTCACCAAGGCTGATTCCAGGAATATGCAAATGTAACTGGTGATTAAACTGATTGTGATTCCAGGCGAGAGAGCGACACCCTACTGCTGGTCAAATGTAAATATGCATGGCAGTTATAGGAGGCGCTCTCATTCTTCTCATGCTTCCAGCAGATGTCATTAATGCTCCCTCATAGTGCGGGGAGTTGAGCCTCAGCCTCAGCTCAGCTCCCACTGCAGTCGCCACCATACTCCTTCTACCAGGCCCTTATCATTATTATCCTCCTCCTCCTCCTCCTCCTCCTCCTCATTATCATTTCATAGTGATCATCCATATTTCATTGTCGCAGTGTCATAAATCAGGATTACAGGATGTGTCAGTGGTTTGTATGTCCAGGAATTTGACTTGATGGCATATTTACAACATTCTCATATAATACAAGAATGACAGGACTTAGCATTAAGTGCAAAGGGACAGTGTAAGTCATATGGTAATCAGTAGGCAATATCACTGTAAATACACATTCAACATTTAATATTTACATGCTTTCTAGCAGTATGACACAAGTCATTTTGTCTGGTATTGAGTCTCAAAATCTTCACAAATGAAAGAATCTGTCAATGGGATGAGATACTTGTACTCACTTGTTTCCAATGCAAATCAAGCTGTTTCAAAAAAATTCCCTTGAACTGAAAGTGGCTTTGTCTCGGAGTGATCCGGCTCATTTCAAGATATTGTCAGTCGTTTTGAGAAAACTCTCAAAACAGATGAAACTGCATCGGAAAGTAATAAAATCATCTCAGCCCTCTGGCAGAGTTTCTCCATTTGTTTTAACACTCAATACTAGACTAGATGAAGAACGGCATTTTGTGAGATGCAGAGGAAATATCGTGATTGAGCCCACTCTACCGTGACGTCAATAACCTTCAGAATTTGGCACGGAGCTGAAAGATCTGAAGGTTTTTCATGAGTAATATGTGATTTTAAGGACTCCAAAGACAGCGACACCTGCTCCTACACCATTCTACCTGTACTTCTTAATGGTTAATGGTAGTTTCTATGTTTACTGTTGCTAGCTAGGTTAAATGACTCTAGCTTTTTCCATCTGTGGGAGTACCTGACATTTAGACTTAATGGGGAAATAAAGCGGTGCAACTATGAAACTCATCAGTAGTGTACAGGCGGACTGGAAATGCCACCCGTTTGACTGCATTGTAAAACATGCACGCAAGGTCAAGCTCCGCACACGAGGACATTGCCAACATCAGGTACTCGGTGTTGAGAAAATCCTTGTCGCCTCCGCGAGAAAGATTGCGCTTAAGCACCATCTTCCCACTCAGCATGTCAAGTGGAGGTTTAAATTGAATTCTGGTGGTTGAGACTGTCACAAATCCGCAGCCGTTAGAGAATATGCTGAAGAGGAGCTGGCTGAGTGACTATTCTAATTTGTGAGATAGTGGGTTATCTGGGAGATCTCTTGCTGTAAATGGGAGGTGCAGCGGCAGTGAGCGGTTGGAGAGATACCGTTTACATTGTGTGTGGCGTGTGCGCGTGCGTGTGTGTGTGTAGTGCGTGGTATCTGCGTTTACCTGCATGCCTGTGTGGGCTGCAGGGGCGTGTAAGTGCGTGCACACGTGGCGAGGCACGCAGAAAGTGGTGGGTGTTTTTTTTCCTTTTCATGAGCTGCAAAATGCTCTATATTTGGGAAAGAGAGAGAGAGAGAGGGAGAGAGAGAGAGAGGACAGCTGCCAAATCGACGGCCGGGTGGCCACGTGTTTCGTTTTCCTCCCTGCTATCTGCCTTTCGCTAATGATAACACACCCAGAGTGACAGGCATGGATGCAACGGTGGCCACGCTGGCTTCAGTCTGCTAACCAGCGGGATCGGAGACAGGGCTCCTTTCCCACTGATAGCTATGTTAAAAAGGAAAGCCAGGCAGGATAATGACAAGCCACCCACAAGAATGCACCAACAACAAAGATAGAGAGGTGTGTGTGTGTGTGTGTGTGTGTGTGTGAGAGAGAGAGAGGGGGGGGGCTTTTATTTTGGTGAGAACAAACAGGAGAATGGTTATCAAAGCATTTTTGGGCCGACTGTCATTTCAGCATGATTTCAGACCCAAAAACAAATGGGCAAAATACTAAAGCTCAGATAATAAGTGGACACATCCACACACACACCCTTTCTCCTCATGACAAAACAAATTCCCCGCACCAAATCACCGTGACTCAGCAGTATACGCGAGTGTGTGTGTGTGTGTGTGTGTGTGTGTGTGGTGTAAGCGTATGCAAAGCCGGTGGAGGATGAAGCTGTAAAGATGTCGATGGCAGGCGTCATTGCGCCAGCCTCGCTTGGCAAGGGCGTCTCCTCCCTCCGACTGAGGGAGAGAGGCCATTCAATAAAGCCGGATGGCAATCGGCGAGCCTAAATTGAGCCACGTCCCGGCCTCTGACAAGATGAATTCACTTAATAATGAGAGAGTTCGGGATTTATGGGTAATGGGGAGGTGAGCCCCATCTCTCAACGGCATGGGCTCTTAATTCCAAACCAAATCCACTGACTCACACCCGCTCTCTGTGGATGATTGCAGTCGCACAGCACCTTTCTTGCGGTGGCAGTTCCTCTGATGAAGCCCCCGTCCCGCCCTTTATTTGCCCATCACAGTGAGAGGGCACTGTTGCCAAGCTCGAGGCCACAAGGAATATATGCGAGACATATTTTGGAGGGCTCTGGCAGAGAAATAAGTCTTCTTCTGGTTGCTAACTTTTCCACACTTCACGCATATAAGAAAAAGTGGGTTATGTAGGATAGACGTCCCGCTTCTTTTCCTTCGCCGAGTATATTCAAGCATTGATCATACCCCGAGGAAATGCTCCGGGCCTTGACAACGGTGTGTTTATGCCGGGAGAAGGAAGAAAAAAAAAAGCTGTTTTTCCTCCCGGGGGAGCGTATTCAAATCGCGGCGGAAACCGTTTAACGGCGGATCCGCGTCACATCTGCGGCCCAGAGGCTACATCTTCACCTCAGGGGGGTGAGAGACAGAAGCTCGCAGCCAGACGCGGGTTCCCGTCTTCGCCCGACTTTGAGGCGGGATGTTAATAGGATAAGAGAGCGAGAGAGGAGCGGGGCAGGGAGGCCGCGGCGGGACGCTCCAGTCATTACGGCGGCCCGGCCGGACGGCGGAGCGAGGCACTCTGGGATGCGTGTTTACTATCAGAGGAGCTGCTTGCTAGTCATATCTTTACCCCGGAGGCTCATCTCCTCGATGGCTTCACCCCATGCTGCTTTAAGGCAAAGCTTTGTACTGGATGCATCATGCATAGACAATCCAGCGAGGGGAACAGGCACAGCAGAAAAGTGTGCCCGCATTCATGTCGGGGGAATACGATGAATAATTCCGTGTTGTGAATATCCAGTGTTTTATTAGGGGACACATGATGGATTGGAGTGCTGCGGATGAAAGCGAGGGTTCTCTGTGGGTCGGCCATGGCCGGTCCGGGCTGCCCTCAACCGCTGTAAATGAGCTCTCCGCACACAAAGGGAAGGCTGACCCTTGCTCGGCCTCCTCCGGGCCCTGCCTCGCTCCAGCAGCCCCCGGACTCGCCACTCAAAGCGCCCCCTTTTTTTTCCTTTTTCCATTTTCCAACGCAGCCGGGAGCTAGCTGGCTTTATTGGAGTTTTTAAAAGCTATAGCCTCAAACATTCATCCTCTGTCTCAACACTTTCTAGGCAGTTCCCCCCCCCCCCCCTTTTTTTTTTCTTCTTTCTTTTCTGCCTCACTTCATCTTCATTTCTCGCTCACCTCTTTTCTTGCGCCTTTGACTCTCGCTCGCGCTTTCTCTCTCTCTCCTTCGTTCCTTTTTCCCTCTCTTCTCTCCTCTTTTCCCTTAATCCTTCAACTTATCCCCAAGGCTCACTCCAGCGGTTCAGTTTGGCCTGGCTACTTCTAAAAACCCTCTCATACAGACAGCCGACACATCCAACACGGATGCTAGTTTCAGCCATATTAAATTCTCCCCCTTCCTTCTCTCGCGCAGAAACAAAATCCTCCGAGTACCCAAGGCCTACTCTCATCTACTTAGATTTAATTTAGGTTTCACAAAATGATACAAACACCCCCTAATGTCTGACTCAAGTCAAATGAAAGACCTGAGACTGGGGAGACTCACCTCAATTTTCTGCCTGTGCTTTGTTATTATTCTGCTGGCAAGTCTGTCCCAGGGCAAGGTTGTGGTCCGTGAGCTCTCTGTGGCGCTCCAACAAAATAATTACATCGGACACTTGGAGAAACCACAATCAATGGCAGAGGAGGCGTATTAGACACAGTTGTTCTTCCAATTTGATGCAGTTACGTGTTCGCATTCATTAAAGCCCTCGGAGCCTTTATGCTATGGAGCGCGCCACATGGGGTGTTTTTCCTCCGATTCCCGGCTAATTAACACTGGAGCTTGAAAGTGACATAAGGACACAGTTCAAATCACAGAGCTGCATACATGCAAACAAATATCCTCGCCAAATGAGACAGTATCTTTCCCCAGCGGCGTTGCTCAGCGTCGCGTTCCTATATCATTAGTGGAGAATATGTCCAAATTCTGCACAGAGACATGTCATTTCCCCTTGCCTGAGGAAATGAGCACATCTGTGGGGGGTTCAGCCTCTCAGCAAGCCAAACAACACAGCATCTGTGTTCACTGAGATGCATAGCCGCAACGAATAAGGCCCGCTGCAAAAACCCCAATGAATCCCCTAAAAAGTGAGATAAATTGGAACGATAATTCAGCGGGAAATTAGCTAAATGCAAGTATGAATCCGAGCTTTGTAACTAATTTGGACCCTTATGGCATCAGTGATATTACACTGAGATAAATGGTTGCTATGGTTGCTTTTCAGCTCGCCGCATTGTTTATTTCGTCATGAGTGAGCTGTCTTTTAATGCTGTTGCCCCGACATGGAAATGAGCTGCTGCTTTCTTTCAGGGATTATTCACACGCAAAATGGTTTCTAGTCCATCACTGCTAGCTTGCCACAGAGGTTTATTCTCTCTGATTTAGACATCATCGCTGTTGGCATCTTTAGTCTTTATCATAATCGTTTTCATCATCATCATCATCATCATCATCATCATCATCACCTCCACCATTTCATCACTTACATTCACTTACTTGCAACCTCATCATATACTTCTTTATCACCTCATCATCATCATCATCAACCTCTTTGTCATCATAAAACTCTGTCATCATCATTATCATAAACCTCATTACCATCATAATCGTCATCATCAGCCTCAGAATCATCATCAACTTCTTTGCCATCATCATCATTATCACCATTACACCATTACATCACCATAACCACCACAAGCATCATCATCATCATCACTACCTTCATCACCATTATCATCATCATCATCATTATATCATCATCATCATCATTACTACCTTCATCACATTATCATCGTATCATTACTACCTTCATCACCATTATCATCATCATCATCATTATATCATCATCATCATTACTACCTTCATCACATTATCATCGTAAGCATCACAAGCATCATCATTACATCATCATCATCATCATCATCACCATTACCATTGTCATCAAGCTCATCATCATCATCATTGTCATATCATCATTACATTATCCTCAACCTCATCTTCATCATCTAACCTCTTCAACAACATCATCATCATTTACATCATCATCATCAACCTCTTCATCACCACCACTGCCATCATAATCTTCATAATCATCATTACCATTATCACCATCAAACCTCTTCATCATCATCAAATCAAAATCAAATCAAATCAGATTTTATTTATATAGCAGATTTCATACAACAACGTAACCTAAAGTGCTTTCCAAACATGGTCAGGAAAAAGACACAAGAAACAAGATAACCAACATCATAAGGGACACAAGAACAGAAGTAATATTTAAAACAAACCTATTAACGTTTACAAAAGCGTTAATAGACGTTTATTCCATCACCCAACTTATTCACATTAACACTGTCATCATTATCATCATTACTATTACCATCCACCTCATCAGAACCATCATCCTCGTCATCATCGTCATCACCGCATGAGAATCATCAGCCTTTTCATCTACTTCATCATCTTTGTCATCATCATCTTCGTCAACATAATCATCGTCATCATCGTCACATGAGCGTCATCAGCCTGTTCGTCTACTTCATCGCCATCTTCGTCATCGTAATCATCATCGTCACATGAGCGTCATCAGCCTGTTCGTCTACTTCATCGCCATCCTCGTCATCATCCTCATCATCAGTATTGCCTCCGACAGTCTGGAGAGGAGAAGAAAAATAAAATGATTTTGCTGCACCATGTAACAAGGATAGTGGTGGAAATGTCAGAGTAAATAGCCTGCAGGAGAAGGAGAACAAAACAAACAGGGGCAATACTGAGTTTGATCTGCTATTTATGAGGAAGCGGAAAAACAAAGCAGGACTATGAAATCGATAGCTTCCTAAATCACCTAGGAGAGGGTGAGCGGAGGCTCCTGGGCAGCCCTCCAGCTCAGGGACTCGCAGGGTATGGATTCTCCGTCACATGCACACACACACACACACACACACACACACACACACACGCACACACACTAAATCCTGAAAACATACCTTTATCCATCTGTCTCTCACACAAACTCATGTAGACACACACCCACACAAAATCGAGAATGCACACCTTTTCCTCTTTCTCTCTCTCTCTTTCTTTCTCACAAACACACACACATGCACACACACACTTGCACCCACGCACACATAATCCCACTCTTTCTCACACACAAACAAATCCACACACACACAATCCCGCCCTCGCACACAACATCCTGAAAGCATACCTTTTATTGTCTCTTTCTCTCTCTCACACATACACACAAAATACACACGCTCAAACGCAGACACACACACACACACACACACACACACACACATGCACAGATGCTGCACAAACCTACACACACACAAATCCACCCTCACACATAAAATCATGAATGCACACCTTTCTCTCTCTCTGTCACACACACACACACACACACACACACACACACACATATATTCACACACACAATCGCATACACACACTCAAACCCACCCACACCCACCCTCACACACAAAATCATGAATGCACACCTTTCTCTCTCTCTGTCACACACACACACACATACATTCACACACAATCACATACACACACACACTCAACCCCACCCACACCCACCCTCACACACAAAATCATGAATGCACACCTTTCTGTCTCTCTCTCTCTCTCTCTCTCACTCACACACACACACACACACACACACTGCTGAGACTGACCCAACACACGAAAAAAAAGGGTCCAATTTCACCTGAGAAGTATATTACACTCTTACTATTAAAAGCACTGTGTTGAAATATAGCAGAGTTGGGTGTGTGTGTGTGTGTGTGTATGTGTGCGTGTGTGTGTGTGCGTGTGTGTGAGTGGGGGGTTGGGTGCTGTAAATACATGCAGTAAACCGCAGCACGGAGATATACCGAGCAAATAAAAATGATGTATTCCAGTTTTGATTGGAAGTTGCACTTGTGTACTGTTTACCCTGTGAGCATTACTCAGAACTGGGCTATAAATAGCTCCGCTGCAGCTTTTGTCTCCTATATTACCTTTACCAGCATGTTTCAGCACCAGTCATGATGCTGTAATGCTTCAGTGTTTTGAGGGAGGGAGTTTCCGGGCGGGAATGTGCACAAAGTCAATGAGTTTCCTTCGTTAGAGAGAGAGGGATGCACTAATCATCTCGACCTCTCCCCTCGTTGCCAGTGTTTGAAGTCTGTGTGTGTGTGTGTGTGTGTGTGTGTGTGTGTTACTACAATTACTCCCCGTCTCCCTATTGTTTGTTTACGCCGCCGAGTTCATCGCCGCTGCTCCGTCAGCACTTTTCGGCGACTGGTGTCACGGAGCGGTTGAGGTGAACGCCTGGTCAGCTAAGTTTAGGCCGTCCCACCAGGGGGAGAAACGCTCGATTCCTATTCGCCAAAGCTCATCTGCATACATTAACATCACCGGGGGATGACGGCGCGCAACCGGAACAACGTTTCGCACGCTCCCACAGTGGGTGGTAATTAAAGCCACAGCGCTCGTCGCGTCCCGGAGAGACCGGGGGGGGGAGAGTGACAGTTTAGAGGGAGAGAGAGAGAGACGGAATGAGACTGAGTGACAAAGACGGAATTGACAGGCGAGGGAGAGCGAAAGAGACAGAGCAGCAGAGAGAGAGAGACGTAGAGACAGAGAGAGAGAGAGAGAGAGAGAGAGAGAGAAAGAGTGTCATACTGCCAGACAAACAGAGCGGGAGGAGAGATGTTTGTTGAGCTGAAGAGATACGGAGGGGGAAAAAAGCGAGAAGCCCTCTGCCTGCGTCCTGCATAATATACGCTGTCATAACTCTGCGAGGGCCTGCTGGTAGGGGTGCGACGGCGAATGGGGAGAGGGGGATGATGAGGGAGAGAGAGAGAGAGAGAGAGCCGAGGCCGGGGCTGTTTTCTTCTGGGCAGGAGGAGGCAGGATGTGAATACCTAATCAATAGCCATCAGGAGTCGGGAGGATTTACTGTCCTGTGCTGCAGGACCCAGACACCCCAAGGCAAGCCGACTGCTCAGACCAGAGCAATGGAGCGTGAACGCTGCCGCACACAGAGAGCCACTGTGCTACAAACAGCAGAGGCAGGTCCACAGAGAATAGGAGGGATGATCGACCCCAGTTTTCCCTATAAAGTTGGTTGTTTACTCCTGCGTACAATAGACGTATATTTTTGGGTTACACCCTTTTACCCCTGACCTCAACTTTTTGAATGACTGGATACAAACCCGCCTGCCTGCAACCACACCAGGACAGGGGGGTAATGGATTACATGTAATCAGATTATAGTAATCTGACTTCAAAACACTGGTAGCTGTAATCAATTACCATATTTCAGATTTTGTTGAGAAAAAAAATAGGCGATTACTTGAATTACTAAGAAGTATGTTTGAAGGGGAAAAGGTCTTTTAATTGCAGGATTCTGAACACAAATAGATACAAACATCATTTGCAATAATCATTGATAATGGCTGTAGATGACATTACAACAGCATTCAAATTACAGCCTGTGCACTGGAATAAATTGGCCGTTTAATTTGATCCTCTATTATTTCTGGAGGCAAAGTAAACAGAAAGGCATTATGCAACATTATTAAATTTGAGTAATCTAGTGGATTACAATGTGAGCCAGGTAAGCAGCAGTCTGGTTCCATGAGTAATCCACTCGACCCGGGGCGCCGGTGACAAGTCAGGCGCGAGCAAACAAATTGGAATACCACATGTGAGGAATGATATTAGTTTATTTGCCACAAGCACTTGGATGAAATCCATTATGAAACTGCGGAGCCAGTTAGAAAAATGTGTTATCATTATGTGTGGCGCGGCATGGCTACCACATGGGTGATGATTAAGAATAATTAGAGAGGATACTGTTTGTTTTTGGGTTGTTCTGCATAATTTAGCGAGCAGAAGCGGGCTGTTAATTACTTACTACGGCGTCACTATCTGGGATTTTTCAATGAATTAATCTTGGCTGCTCACGTAGATAAATATTCACCTTATAAACAACTCAAATACGGTAAATTGAGCTAATTAAGATTTCGAGAGTGATTGATGTGAACAGTTTACACAGGCAGTCACACATCGGCGCGTATGTTTCACACATGCAAACACATAGACATCTACCTACTTACACACACACACACACACACAGCTCTCCCCAGAAGACCTCTAAGGCCGCGCCGAAGTGGCCTTGACGTTTATGCTGATCTAGCATGGCAACAGCAGATATTGCTCTGCACTCCCTCTTCATATTGTCTGCGCTCGGCCCGGCACGGTTCACTTACTCACCGCTCCTCGGCCCGCCGGCAAATAGACTGTGAACATCCAGACTGTCCATCATGGAGGGGAGTTTGACAGTCCTCTGACAGGCACGCCGAATTGATTCTTCAGGCCCCGCTGTTTATTTTCGCCTGCCAAGCCCCCGCCGCTCGGGCCCCGGTCCGGTCTCCCGCTCGCTTGGATTCAAGGCCCCGATACCTCCGCCCCCGCCCCCCCACCTCCCCCTCCTGTCGCTGCACCCAACAACTGACACTGACAAAATAACAGGGGTTCGTATTTCCCTCCACTGTTCTCCAAAGCCATTTTCAACGCCACGCAACATGACAATGAGTTATGAATGGCAGCGGAATAGAGTCTGTGCAACTGGTAAAAAAAGAGGGACTTGAGCACAAACTGGGGATCTCTCCCCAGCTCTCACACACACACACACACACACACATATTATCCCACTGCATACACACAACTTTCTCCAAACACACACACACACACACACACACACACATACGCACACATGCATACACAGATGCAGATGCATACCCCGTTCCACACGTACAAACACACACTCATGCACGCAACCACCCAATACACACACACACACACACACACACACACAACCCAAACCCCTCCCCCATACACAAACATACACTAAACACACAAGCGCGCACACATACCCTTTCACACACACACACACACACAAGCTCTCCACACAGACATAAACATACGCAGATAACCCCCAACCCTTGCCGCACACTACCACACACACTTTCACACACACACACACACACACACACACACCTCGAGCCGAGACAATTCATTGGACAGTCTCAATCTGTCTCTGGCCTTTCCCGGAGCATCAGGAATGCATGAGAGAGGAGCGGTCATAAATATCTGAGATGGCCCATTCACATTCGCAGTCAATAGACTCTCCAGTCAGTCGGGCCCGATGGTAATCAAACCCAGAAGTCACCGCTTTAACAATATCACCCTGACCCCAGACCCATCTCACACGGCCGTCAGCTTAACGTCATATACTGCTCTGTTAGCCTCGCTCCTGTGTGCACCCTTGACATCTTCACTGTCTCTCCATGAAACAAAAGCAAAAAAAATACAGTATATCTAGACCGGCGCTTTGATGTTTTACAACGCCGAGACAAGAATAAGACCGATTTTCCAATGGGAGCCTATAATCTCGTTAGTTTCTATTCATCTACTTAACCTTTATTTATCCAGGTTGGCCCTCTGGAGGTCAAGCAGCTCCCTGCTTTCCGAGGAAGATCCGGCAGCAGCGCATTTAATTACAGACAGAGGAAGAATAAAAAACATTTCCTCTTAATTAATAGTCTCGTATTGGATTATATTGTACTTTCGCATTAATGAATAGATAGATAGATAGATAGATAGATAAATAGATAGATAGATAGATAGATAGATAGAGACACAGTACAGTGGTACAGTTGTAAAACAATACATTTAATTAAAGTAAAAAACCTTTCAAAGTTGATTGTGACACTAAGGTAGACTCCGGGGAAATAAGGCAGTGTTTGGCAGCTATTCCATTATGGTTTTCCCTCCATAAAAATCAGAGCAGACATTGGCAGCGTGGATCGCTCTCTTTCAATATTTTTACTGTATCCTCCATCCATTAAAGCTCTCCTTCTCTCTCCAGTGTTTCTTTGTTATAAGGAATTCTGTTGCATTCAAACCTCTGCGGTTCCCCTCCCACCTGTTTCCCCCCGGTTTTAGCGGTACAAGTGTATTTTTACCATCCCGTCCCACCGCACGTGATTTAAATAGATGTTCTGCTGAATAAATTGTTCAAACTTTTTTTTTCTTTTTCTTTTCCCCCCCCAGTGTTGAGATTTCGGAGGTCTTTCTCCGTCTCCGTCTTCGTCCCGGCGGTCCGGTTCTTTGTGTTGCTTAGAACAATGTTCTCTGATCCAACATAATCCGTCCTGTCTCTCGCAGTTCAGACTCTACCTCCTCCATTGATCCGTCCTCCATTCCCTCTCTTCTCTCCATCCCTCCCTTCTCCCTTCATCCATCCTTCGCCTCCTCTCTCGCTCACTTACTTCCATCGCTGTAGTGGTAAATAAAAAGTTGAGTTAACACTGAACTCCAGTTGGTGATCACAATAAGGTCACCAGTATGAACAAAAAATATATATGTGTGTTATGTATATGTATATAACTTCAAAATATAATTGATTTATATTAATAACAGCCAAGCCGCAGTTGACCCTGCTACACTAGCTGCAATGATGGCAACAACACTGTTTCTAGTGGCATACTGTGAAATTATTTAAAACCATGTAAAACCTAAGAAATGTTTTAATTAAAATGCACTGTTTCTAATGATTTGGTCTATATAAAATAAATTAGATGTCCACCCACATAATAGCCAAGGGCAATAGACGTCTCACATTTTCCGTTTTATGGTAACTAACTAGCTAAATGTCAAATAACCTGTGGCCCAGATTATGATGATTTACATAGAATGCATTAATAAAACAGTATGACTTAGGCATAATGAGTGGGGAATAACCGATGAGGTCAGGGCAAAGGATAATCAGAATGCTATGGACTTGGTAGCAGGTAGAGCAACGCATCGCTGATGGTAATGAGACACTTTAGTATCAACACTTTTCTCTATAGCAGCCCCACTTATGGATTTAGGCTGATGAGGCAAATGTATTTTTACATAAAAACCTTGTCTGGTGTGGTTTTAAAGACCTGGTACCCATAACCTGCATCAGTGTGAAACCACTTGCTGTAACTTATACAATGACTTTAGATCAGAGGAGGAAAGTAACTAAGTACATTTAATCAAGTACTGTACTTAAGTACAATTTTGAGGTACTGGCACTTTACTTGAGTATTTCCATTTTGTGAGACTTTCTACTTTTACTCCACTACATTAGAGGGAAATATTGTACTTTTTACTCCACTACATTTATCTGACAGCTGTAGTTAGTAGTCACTTAAACATAGCCTACAATAAGAACATAAAATATGTTGCATTGTTAGAGTTTAAACTCCCCAACAGTATATGGAGCAGTTACACTTTGCGCCACCTGGACCACTTACAACATTAAAAGACTTCTGACAGGTTAATGCATCAATAACTTAACACTCTGAAAGGGCCAATTCTTCAGAATGAGTACTTTTGATATTTAAGTACATTTTACCGCTAATGGTATTGCTACTTTTACTTAAGTTAAGTAAAGGATTTGAGTACTTTTTCCACCACAGCTTTAGATGATTAAGATTTACAGTAAATAAGCATGAAAAGGTGAGTAAACCACCATCCAAATCAACAATTTGATTTGGATGGTGATTCACACACACACACACACGCACACACACACACAGACACACACGCACAGTCACGCGCGGCCACATATGTACACCTTATAGCCACGACCCCTGACCCCTGGGCTCCGTGTCTCCGGCTGATCCGTGTGTCACCCGTCCCCGCGGCGCAGACCTCTTCATCTGTCTCCACACACACACACACACACACACACACTCCTCCTGCCCCACCACCCCACATCTGAAACGTTAGCGCCCTCCCTCTCAACCGCAAGCAACCCCGCCTCACCCTCCTCGCTCACTCCTTACTCCTCCTCGCTGGAGTAAACATTCATCATCCCCCCCCCCCCCCCCCTCCTCCTCCCTCCCTCACCCCCTCCCTCCCCATATCATGCCGGCGATGTGCTCATGTATATTCATCAAAGCCAAAGCTGGTGCCCCGGGGGGAGACTCATTTAGTGGACTGCAGGGATTGGCCACTTCATCTTCAGGAACAACACTCGGTTTATTTAGGTCTAGCTGTGGTGGTTGTGTTTTTCTCTCCTTCTCCCCAGCCTCAGCCTGACTCTGGTGATGAACTTGCATTATGAGGAAGGTTCACTGCAGTGTGTGTGTGTGTGTGTGTGTGTGTGTGTGTGTGTACACGTGCCTGTTTCTTATGAAAGAGGATGTATCTGTTTATGTGAGTTGTGAATCCTCAAATGTGTGCACAGGGAGTATACATGTATGTATCCATGTGTCTGTGCCATGTTTGTCTTTGTGTGTGTTTACAATACATACATGTGAGAATATTTACGTATGTGTGTGGTTTCTGTGTGTGTATTTGTAGGTGTGTGTGTTAGTGTGTGCATGTGTGTGTGTGTGTGTAGGTACAGTATCTGGGCGGCGAGGCAAATAGGAGCGGTGCAAAGATTAATCACTGGCTACAGGATCCAATACAAATCCAATACAGAGTAATAACCTTATAGATGCGCTTGGATCATCCAGGTTTCTGCTGCTGCTAACTTGTCTTTGTGCCTGTTAGCATTGCCAAGTCATCGGCCTTCACCATTTAACACGTCTGCTACAGCGGAGACAGTCCAATCTATAACTTGGTTTTGACAGGGCAAAGAAAAAAAAGTGAAAAGCAGAGGTTTAGATTTGGTGCAGCGGTGATCTGAATAGGAATAGGTTTGAATAGGAACCTTGTTTTTCTCCTTTTTTCCCCCGCCTCGCCCTACTGCCTCTCCTTGTGTGTGTGTGTGTGTGTATCCCCAAGGTGGTTTGGTCTGAGTTCAGCACCGGCTTCCCTGTACAGAGTTTTTGTTTCTGGCCTAGTTTTGACACACTACAGTACTCCCTCTTCCTCGCCCGTAGAACCATGTTGGTGGAATTACCTGCAGAGGTGTGACGCGTTTCGAAATGTGGTCAAACGCCGGCACGCGGAGCATCGTCATCCTCCCGCTGAAGTTCCAGCGCCGCCTCGTCCCTAGGTGCTGCAGAAACAAAAAGGCAGTGAACACACTCTGGCATAAAGCCGCATTATATAGCTCAATGGAGCGATAATGACAGCACTTACCCCAATTACGCCGTAGCAGAAAGCCTGTGCGAACAATGGCGGCTCCTGTGCAATCCTCCCACCTAGAATCATTAACTCAGCGCACTCATTTCTCTCAAGTCAGCCGTTAATGAACGCCGCACTAATTGCGGGTCCATTCTAGAGGTTCGGTTCTCTATATGTGTGTGTAGGGGGGAATTCAATAACTGTGTGGCACGCCATAAAAATCCATACCCACCCACTTTTCCTGCTGTGGTGCCAGCAGACTTTGGACGAATATTCCCAACTTTGTTTTCCCGGCAGCTCTTTTTTTTATTTTTTTCGCCGCTTAGCAACCGCCACTTTTTTTTTTTTTTTTTTGTGCTGTCCACTCTGCCCTCTTCACTCCCTTTGTCATCTCGCCTCTCTTATTCTTTTCTTCTTTTCCTCCCATCACCTCCCCGGTCTCACCATAAATTGGACGGCAGGCAATTAAGTGAGTTGTCGGAGGGCTCGCTGACAGCAATTACAAGGTGTGTAGGAATTCATGTGGAGACGCGACGCCCCGCACCTTCCTCCTTCCTCGACGGATGTCTCTCTCTCTCTCTCTCGCTCTCTTTCTCATGCGCCGCCGGGAAAATAAGTTCAGAGAGGAGAGAGGAAGAAAGGAGAGCGGAGGTGAAAAGGTAGGGGAGGTGGGGGGGGGGGGGGGGGGGGTGAGAGAGATCAGGAGAGAAAGGGATGTAGATGGAGAGAGGGAGAGGGAGGGAGGATACAGAGGAAGATTAAGAGAGAGAGGAAGGGAGGGAGCAGGATGGGGTGAGAGAGAGAGAGAGAGAGAGAAGAAGCTGATCAAAGCCCAGTCAGGATGCGCAGTCGTCTTTTAGGCTTTTGTCAAAGACTGTAGGGCGAACTCAAAAGGAACTGGAGATAACCTCCCCACACACTCTGCAGCGAGCAGACGGCACACACTTGTGTAAAAAACACAAACAAGTGCACATATAGAAACGTGTGGGCGTACACCGCACGCACGCACACACACACGCGTGCACACACACATTATTACCATCGCTCTGCAAGGCGCTGAGGGTCTTTGAGCATAGTTGAGCAAACTCAACAAACACCGGCACGCCCCCCAGACTGATGGCGCGCAGGCATTTTCAAGGCTAATGGAATTTTCCATTCGATTCTGAGGAGGATTCTGGGAGATTCCTGCGGCAGATTCACGGGCGCTCTGAAGACCTCGTTCTCTCCCTCTCTGATGATCTGAGTCTCGCTATTCACCGGCTGTCGCCTTCAAGGGGAAAACGCGCCCCTCTCGGCATTATCTCCTGAAAATAAAACACGATCCTCGCCAGGCGGCTATCAGTAAACGCACTCATTTGTCCGTTAATGCTTCATTAATATCGCTATTATCCTCTCGACAAAAGGTTCGGCGGGCCGGCGTGGAGGAGCCACCTTCCCCCCCCCCTGTCCCGACTGCTTCGGAATCTGAAACCCATCAAAGGATTATAGAAG
This sequence comes from Centroberyx gerrardi, assembly GCF_048128805.1. NCBI lineage: Eukaryota > Metazoa > Chordata > Actinopteri > Beryciformes > Berycidae > Centroberyx > Centroberyx gerrardi. The sequence continues at coordinate 8,041,571 of NC_136014.1, read as the reverse complement.
CTAATTGATATTTGTTTTCTGTCCGTTTGGAGCCGTGACAAAGACCAACTAACGCTTTCATTATCATGTAAATCACGTTGCTTTTTTAATTTCGGTAAAAGCAGAGGATTTCCTGCTTCATTAACGGTGCCCTTGTGGACACGGTCCACAATTGATGAACTCGAGGCTGACTCTCAGGCGGTTTATGATAAACGCACGCATGCTCAAATATCCACATTAACACATTCACACACACACACTCATGCAGGGACACATACATACACACATTTTGAGACACGTTATTTGAATTCACTGTTGAATAATAGATCCCAACACGCTTTGCGCATACACCCACACACATTTTAAATTCTTTACTTGAATTCGCTGGTGAATAATAGATCAGAAACATGGTTTAAGGACATATAGGGAAGCAAGAAGCATTGCCTCCACCTCTGCCTGGTTACCTGTTACAGCACACACATACATAGATCCTTAGTATACTGTACACAACCCCAAGCAATGCAATAGCATAAACATACAGTATACCATGTAAATACGTTTTCAGAGATAAGCTATCCATCACGTTTTCACACACAGGCTGAGATACCATCACAATTATCCTACTGAAAGGCAACAATTGGTCGAGGCAATTAATCCGATAGGCAGATTTAATAAGATAGTGTGTGTCCTGGGTTTATGTTTCCGTGTGTGTGTGTGTGTGTGCTCAGCACGGTCGGGGTCAATTCAACCTCAATTCACTCAAATCAAAATGTCAATTTAAACTGCAGTCCACATAATAATGACAGAGCCTTCTCAATCATTTATTTAGAAATTGGATACAAGAACCATTTCTGAGCTGGAAGATTTCTGTTTACCATTTTTTGAAATTTTGAAGAAAATCCACTTCCTCAATGGGCTCAGCTGCAAGTGAAGTGAGCTCAACCTTTACATAGAGCTAAGAGAATACACGCTCCTCTATGGGCTGCGACCATTTGATGAATGCATTTTAGGCATTCAGCTGACTCTTGTTCGGAGCAACTTAGGGCGTATTTTTATTGTAGAAAAAGCACTGCCTCAACAGTATTTTGTGCTGATAATATGAAATGCGGGTCACACAATGCACACTTTGTTTCCATGGCAAAGTGAGACGCTCTATTCAGCTGGTGATGGAGTTGTGTTTGACTTATTTCGTAAAAAAACAAAAATTAGTTTACAGCAGATATTTGCATACATTTTGCATATACAACGTTTGCGTTTCAGCCTATTTTGTTGACGATGGTAAAGAAAAAAAACGACATTGATGATGGGGGCAGAGGAGCCTATCAGCTGCCTACGTCGCACGAAATCCCACCTACTCTTTGCTGTGATTGGTCGGCTCATAAAAACAGAAGTCCGCTCTAAAAACGTACACTTTTCTCATCTTTGGAAAGCGCTCTGCTCTGCCTAAAAGGGAACCAGGCACAGCACTTTCTATTGTCTTTAATGTGAAGAAGTCGGTGGCGGTTTGAAATAAGCGGAATAGTGCGAACATGTTGTTACATAATAAGTGAGCAGGTTTGGGTTCGGTGGGCCTTCAGCACCTGTTGTATGGTTCCCAGAATGCACGGTCCCACTCTAAGACACTTTAAAACCCTCTGTGGATTTCCAAAACACATGGCTGCTGAAAAGTTGGCATTTTGGAGATACACTGCTACATTTTCCCCTGCTGGGAGCAACATGGTGGGGCTTGTTTTCGTGTGTGGGAATACACAGACACAGCTTGGGTGATGGATTTAGCGAGCCACAGTTAATGCAAACTGACAGTGACCTGAACCACGAAGCAAAGCTCTGGGCTATGAGCTGGAACGGAGAGGGAGAGAGGGAGGGAGACGGAGGATGGTATTAGGGGGAGAGAGGGAGAGAGGGAGAGAGAGAGAGATAGACTGGGAGAGTGGGAGGGAGAGAGACAGAGGGAGTTATTAGGGAGAGAGAAACAGGGAGAGAGGAGGGAACAGAAAGAGAGGGAGACAGAGAGATGGAGGGAGAGAGGTGAGGAGAGAGAGAGGGAGGAGAGAGGAGAAGGGAGGGATGGAGGGAGGGGAAACAAAGTAGAAAGGCAAGGAGGGAGGGAGAGAGGGGGGAAAGGGAGGGAGAGAGAGAGGAAAGGAGAGAGGGGGAGAGAGAGAGAGAGAAAGGGGAGAAAGGAGAGAGAGAGAGAGAGGATGGCAATAGGGAGGGAGGAAGAGAAATAAGGATGTAGAGAGGGAGAGAGATAAGGATTGGAAGGGAGGGGCAGAAAGACAAGGCCGATAATAAGGAGGGAGAGAGGGAGAGAGAGGAAAAGAAAGATGGATGGACAGAGGAAGGTAGGGAGGAGAGACAGAGGGTGGAAGGGATAGAGGGAGTCAGAGAGGATTGGTATGGAGAAAAGGATGCATAGACGGAGGGGAACTGGGGAGAAAGGGCAGGAGGGAGGGGAGAGATGGATGAATGGAAGGGGGGAGGGAGGGAGGGATGGCGGGAGGGGGTGAGATAGATGGATAGAGGGGGGGAGTAGAGGGAGGTAAAGGCAGTGTGTGGCCCTGGCTGTGCCGCTGCGGGGCGTACAGAGCCGGGCAGCCGGCCAGCCTGGAGGGAGAACCAATCCAATCAGCTGTAATGGAGTCAAAGGTCACTGTTCACTCCTGCAGAATTGCTGCGGCCAACTGCCTGAGCAAGAGACGCCGGGCTGAACACACACACACACACACACACACACACACACACACACACACTCCCTCACTCACAGAGCAGCTGTAGTGAATCGGGATAACAAGACGTGTGCGTGGGTGTGTGTGCGTGGGCGTCCTTGCAAAGATACAGAAAGAGGAGAGAGGAAGAATTTTAAATGGGTGTAAACCGGAAATTATTGACATTATCGCCAGTTAAAGAATAGGGGTTATTGAACTTTCCGCTGCTGTAATTAGTGCCAGCCAATCTGGGCCAGAAACATGGAGGCGCATGTTTTACGCCGATAGCCACACATCGGCAACGCACATGTGTTTGTATGTGAACATGTGTTATGAGCGTAGCGGAGGCCCCGCAGACATCTGTTTCCATCATTATCCCCCGCCCCGAAGTCAAGCCGGCCAGTAAAAATAACCCTTGTCGATAGTCCCCGGCCTATCTGTTCTCATTCAGAGTAATGATCACTGAGCCGCAGCGTAGCAGGAGAAAAAAAAAAAAAAAAAAAATTGCGCTGTTCAAATAAAGAGCTCCGAGGTGTCGGTGCAGAAGGGCGGCCGGGGCCCTCGCGCCGCTCTCATGCACTTTGCCTCTCGGGGGCCAAGAGTCAGAGAAAGTCGAGTAATTAGATACTACACAGTGGCATGAGATGTGCCGATTCTGATTAACGTCTGGGGCCGCCCTTCGATTGATGAATGTCTGGGCACGCTTCTCTTCTTCTCTTTTTCCGCTTTCTCGGACTCGGGGCCCCCCGCTCTCGAACCGCGCCTTTGTGTTATTTCACGCGTCGGAATATGGCCTCTTTATTGTTTTTTAATTAAAAACACATTTCGCTCAATTTCCCACTCATTACCACATACGGCGCCGAGCGGAGGAGAGGCGCCGTTTTCTCTCGCGGAGCCACTAGGACCCTTCTGCTCAAGGGTGTCAATTGGCGGTGATTTAAAACTACTTTTGGATTAATGGGGAGAAAACACCATTAGAGGCTTTTTATGGGGTGCTTGAGGGACAAACGCTCTGTTATTTCCAAACTGTCCTCTCATTCGGGAGGGAGCTAGTCCTTGAAGTCCCTCGACGGGGCACTAACACAAACCCCCGCGCAGCAAAACCTTGAAAAAGCCCCGGAATCGAAGCAGAGCGTCGGATGCCGGCGAGGGAATTCAATGTCGGTTGCTCGTCTTGAATTAAAATTGGGGAATTAAAATCCGATAGGCGACGTAATTGATCGTCCATCACTCGGCTGATAAACCTCTGCCGCTCGTACAGCACGAGTGTTTGATATCGTGCAACGAAGGAGGCGGCCAGACGCCCGGCCAGAAGTAGCGGGGATGGAAATCAATAGGTCTCAGCATGTATTACCAGCAGAGGAGATGGAGTGAGGCGGGAGAGAGACGGGCGAGAGGGACACAGACGGCTCAACAAGGCGCCGATACTCTGAGCAATGAGGCTGAGAGGAAGGAAGGAAGGAAGGAAGGGAGGGAGGGAGGAGGCGGCTCATAATGAACACATGTACCGGGATGTTCTGGGATGGAGTGAAGCCAGTGGAAAATGGGCTACAGTCTATGAGTCATGAGTTGGAGAGATAGTTTTAGTTGGATAACAAGAGGTTGCGAGACCTTGAGAAAGTGAAGCTAGGTTCATTCCAAAATGAGATACAGGAAAAAAAACAATGTTACTCTTACCAGCTGATGGCCAGAGTGGAGGTAAAACTCATCAGGGGATGCTATTGATTTCACAAGCTCTCTTACTTCCTTTCCAAGTAGTAACAGTCGAGAGATGAAATCATGATTAGAATCAATTTCACACAGTGAGAGTGTAAATGTCAGTGTTTTGCCCCCCGGAAACGGACATATAACATTTTCGCAATTAACATATTTGCTTAAAGTGTGAAAGTGTGGGCTGTTTGTGATTTCCCTGGAGGGATGTCCAGGCTGAAGATGAGGCGAAGCAGACATTAAACCCATGGTCTGGGCTGTTTTTCGTGCTGTAAAGGAGCTATTGGAAAATTGTCTTTAGTCTCTCTACCTCGCTTGAGCTTCAGTCCACTAATGAGCGTTGTGAGAACTGTGAGAAAGTGCGTTTCGGTCCCGAATGTGAGCCTACTCCCACTCATTAGGTAATATTACATGACTTCCCAGCTCTCTTAAGACTTACAAAATAACGTTTGGGACATGAAATCATCTGATGAAATCGTGTGTGAATATTAGGTAACACTTATTCTGGTTTCTCTTGAGGTGTAGTCAAGCTGGAGATGGTGCAACTTATTGAACACGTTGGAGTTTTTGTATCGGATCTACTACTTCGTCTACCTCAGTCTGTCTTTACCTCATCAGCCCGTGCAGCATGTCGTTGGAGCCGGCTAACGAGAAATGATGAGAGTGCGCGAACGTTCCCCGGAGATGTAGCCTGGGCTGAAGAGGTGAGCTGCGAAAGGTCAGAGGTGCAGCAGAAAGGCCAGTTCCCTTTAGCTCTGTCTGCTCCGTCTGCTGCCTGCAACGACTCAGTGACAGCTGGTCCTCAGCTAGCCCCGGAATTCAAACTGGGGTATGTGTTTGTGCGTATGTGTGTTGCCGTATGTCCTTCAGGCAGTACTGGTAGTGTCTGTGCATGTGTGTGTGTGTTCAGACGTCTGCATATGTTCACACACATGCCTCTGGGGGCATGTACAGTATCAGTATGTGCAGTCGGTGAAGTCTTGCCTGCATGGCGCTGCCCTCTTTCCAGCTCCCTCATCAGCATTCTGTCCCCTCCTCCTCTCCCCTGCCGCCTCTACCGGTGGCCACTGGTTTGTGTGTGTGTGTGTGTGTGTGTGTGTGTGTGTGTCGCTGACATTTCTAGCAGCCCGGGGACAAAAAACACACATCTAGCCGCCTCTGTCACCCTACTGGTGGCGAAAAGGTGAGTGGCTGTTATTATTGTTTCTTTTTTTTCTTTTTTCTCTCCTGAAACATTGTGCAGCTCCGTTGGACCAGAAGCCCCGCTGAGTATAGCTCTTAACAGGGGACAAACAGCGTTTGGAAATATAACTTTCTACATTCCAACGCAGCCTCCACGGCCTGTTTGAGGCCACCGGTGACAATCAACCAGTCATGGCATCAACAAAGAGTGACTGAAATGTTTCCATGGCAACTAAAAGCACATGGTGCAATGACATTTAAATCAAGGCCACTCTTTATTAGCCTCCCTTGTGATTTTATTCCAGGAGACAATAGAGAAATTGAAAAGAGCCTACAGGCCTTGAGTCTCCCAGAGTCTATCAGCGCTTGGTTTCAAGTCTAACGGTAATTTGTCAACAGCACAGAAGCTCATCAAGAGCGCGGGATCCACTCATTACTTTCCTGTAGACTATTTCATTTCCGATTTGAACCTCATTTGTCTCTCAAATTCCGGATGCTCTCTTGGGGCATGTCCGTTAAAACGGGGAAGCGGACTGATTGCTTTTTAAACAAGACGATATGGAGGGAGTGGAGTATTTAACCAGTCCATTTGTCATGACGCAGCATGCCAGGGAATCGGCAAAACAAGCCGCTCGGCTCAGCGCATGTTGAAAGGCTGCTTCCCTCATTTGGCCCGGGCAGACAGTGACGACAATAGGCAGCGATGCTAATAGTGCCAACCCAAGGAAACTACTAATACCCCACAGAGCCAGAAAGCGCTCGCTGTTTTTCTCTCCGCACGCACCCTCATTCCTCCTTTTCTTCTCATCTCGACTCGCTCCCCCTTCTCCTTATTCCTCTCCTCTTTCTTTCTGCTCCTCTCAACTTGTTCCCACCAAATCCGCGAATCAGCCACCGAAATCAGTTTCTTTCATTTCTATTTCTGGGTGCTTCCCTCTTTTCAGTGAAAGTGTGTGTGCGCGCACAGGGAGGGGCTGAATGGGAAGGTTATCGGGCGCCAGCTGAAATGGAACCGTCTCTTCAGATTAAGATGCGTGTTAGCGTGGAACGTGGAGTGAATGGGAAAATATTTAAGGCTGAGGTGAGGGGGGTGGGTGGGGGGGGGGGACAAGTGGTGTCGACGCGGGGCGCGGCGGCTGGTAGATTGAGGGCAGAGCTGTGAAACAACAACAGTGATTCGGCTGTAATTTGCACCACCTGCTTTATCCATTTGAGTCTGAAACCTTTTGTTTACTCCGACTTCGGAGCCGTGTTGAGTCAACCGCTAAATGTCAAGAACTGCAATTGAAAAGCATAGTTTTCCACTCTCTCCAAAACACATCAAGGTGGGCTATTAGATAATAAGTGCAACATAATTAGGGATGGGATTAGAGGGAGTGATTTGAGGGGAAAAAAAGAGGAGATTAAGCCCAATGCCAAAGTCAGGCACAGGTAAATAAGATAGGAACGCTTCCCTCTCTAATTCTAATTCATATGCTCACTCTCAGAGCTTGGATCCAGCTCTATGAATTGCCCCTTTCCACTCGCATTCACTTTTTAATGATGTGACCATATGAGTTTCATCACTCCTGGGCCCGGCGCAGCTGTTTTTTGGGGGGACTGCTTCCCCGAATTCATCGCTGCCTCGGCCAATAACAGTTCACTCCTCATCCCAGGTCGCCCCTGACCAATCACGGCGGTAAAGACTTGCTTTACTCACGGGCGCCTATAAATACGGGCTAACAGCATCCAGCCCCAAAACTGCTAACTCCAGTATGAATGCTCATTGCCCATATGCTCAAGCTGCTTCCCTGCTGCCACCTCAGGGGAAAAGCGCCACCAGTCCCATGAAACTCGGCATTCAAACAGCCACCTGGTTAATGAGCGAATACAAGAGGAAATGAGTAGGAGTGATTCATGGCGGCCTGATGCGAGGCTATCACTCTTTGACTTTCTGCGGCACCCTGGGGCGCACGTTCTGACTGACTGATGGATTCACAGGCGCCGCATAAGAAAATAACAACAAAATTCTCACCTCGGTAATAAATTGCCGCTAATGGATATGGACAACGTGCCACAGGAATTTATGACATTTGGGCCCTCATTTGTTGGAGCGGGGTGATATTGCAGATGACATTAAATGCGTCCGGCTGCAGCCGCAGCTCACATTAATCATACTCTTGGAGTCAGGACCTGTCAGCACGGATTAGGAGGAGAGCAGAGCTGGCTTCATTACGCGCAGCCCTCTGCCTCACTCCTGGGCCAAGCCCTATCACTGCAAGTTAAGGGTAGGAGAGTGTTTGCGCACGCACCGGCGCAGACTTTATAAAGGCGCTACGATCCCACGACGAGCGCAGGTTTCCCCGCACTTTCGACATGTGAGAGTGTGTCTGTGTCTGCGTGTGTGTCCTCAGTAATAAACCGTGACAGGTGTGACACGAGTGGCTGGGCGGGTTAAGGCCTCGATTGGTTGCGCCCGGCGAGGCGGGGGGGGAGGCGGCGAGCGACTCCGACAGCAGTTAGCTACAGCCCATCAGCAGGGTGACCTTACCGCCGCTCTGTAAATTTCACAGCTGTTTTTCGGTGTCATAAAGATTATACTTAAACACCAGATAGCCGCTGATAAACAGTGACGCCTCATAAACTTCTGAGCATCTGATAAACCCTCCTGCTGCGAGCGGGACATATTTGCTCCCGAAAAAACATCTTATCCGTTATCATCGGCCTGTGCTCTTTTTTTAATAGAGTTGAACTTCAGCGTGATTGACTGCAGGGGAAATGGAGTGTGGGAGCTGGAGGCTGTTTCCTACTCTGATACTAGGAGTAGGGCCTCAGCCGCGAAATGTTGCCTCCAATGTCGAGATAAGGGCTTCTATTGCCGTTATGACAGACACGGCGCCGTATGCCGTTACACTGAGCAGGCTGTAGTGAGGTGCCAGGAGACATATGGATTGGGGAAATTGTAGAACGAGAGAGAGAGGGAGAAGCGGGAGAGATAGAAGGAGAGAGGGTGGGGAGGAGACAAAGGGCAAAACATAAGAAAACTATGTATCCGTAGTGTCATGGGGTGGCCATTGTTCCCAAACACAAAGCTTCATTCTCCCTCGCTTGAAGTCTCCTCTCATCCATTGCAGTGTCTGTTGTTGTTCCAATTCCCTCGTACAATCAATGAGCCATTCATGTCCTCAAACATCAAAAATTACTGTAACACATCAGGCCGCTCGGGTGCCCCCCTCCCGCGCCGCCATGATGATTCAGCAGTGGGAGCTGACAGACTGGCGGAATAATGAACAGCGGCATGCTGGGTGAGTGCGGGTGTAAGCACATGCCTCCCTTTGCTCTTCACCTTCTATACACAGCAGCCACAACAGTGGCAGTCCATCTTCCCTCCTCCTCCTCCGCTCCTGCTGCTGCGGGAAGGGTAGGCGTTGATGCACAGGAACTCTCCGAGCGAGCAGACGGAGAGAGAGGAGAGAGAGAAAAAAAACAAAAACAAACAGGTTTGAAAACTTCTTCTCCTCAGAGGCCCCCGGGTGACTTTATCCCCTGTGTGTGATCCGGGCGCCTTTCTTTTTTTTTTTTTTCCTGTCACACTTTTCTTTACTTATTAATCCATCTCCTTTTCTCGCTGCGTCTTTGATGCTGCTGACGCCGGAGCTGTCCTGATTCTGTCACCAAAAGACGCTCCGAGGTTGGGGTACAGTCACGGTGCCGGGGACTACAAGGGCTTCGGAGAACCTCGGCGGGGAGATGAGAGGGTGTAAAACAGCGGAGAGTCCGCACAGACAATTTGAGGAGCAGCGCGGGACCTCTGACGGCGTCCCCGCAACAAAGACCGGGGACACACTGACAAATTGTCAGTTAATGTACAGTATAAGTCGAGCTCTACCGGGCGCCGTGGCTATTTAGAGCGGGCGAGGACGTTTCAGAGATGTCTCCTCTCATGCTCAAACACACACGCACTCACACACTCACACACACACGCACAGACTTCAGTCAGAATGCCGGAGCAGGGCACACGAGTGCGTTCGACTTTTCTCCTCTGTAATCCTCCCTTGCGGATAGAATAGGCTTCCCATTTGTGATTCCTGAGGAAGAAAGAGAGCTGGAAGGCTGGCAGGATGGAGGAGATGTAAGAAATGCTTCTGCAAGATTGTAGCCACTGGAAGTATGTTTCATAAAGGGACATAAACGTACCCTCTGGGTGCGTTAGCTAACAGTGACAGTCACAACTAGGAGTCTAGGATAGGAGTCAGCGTTCCCGGGAGCACGCCGCTGTAGCGAGTCCATCCACGAGACAGCACCTTCATGTCTGCGCATGTTATTTGACTGAATGCATGAATCATTTATTAGAATAAGCTGTAAATGATTAATAGAGATTATTTGCTTTTGTTTAGCTCACCGTTGACAGACAAGCAGCCCCTGGCTCCGGCTGTGTGTGCCGTTTCTCTTCCAAACAAACCGAGAGGCTATTTCAGAGATGGCCCCCATCCCAGTTGTAAATTACTTTGGAGTGGAGTCAAGGGTGCATGTGTATCAGCGCGTATCTGTGTGTGTGCGCGCGTGCGTGTGTGTGTACGTGTGTTTGAGGGAAAGTGGACCAAGGACGGTGTCTGTCAAACACTTAGGCCATCGCATGGGGGGGAAAAATATAAAGTGGTTGAAATCAAAAAATGATGACAGAGGAAGAAAGAACTTCAGAGAGTACGGGTGAATTAATTTGCTCAGTAAATGAACAGCTGTTTGTCTCTATTTACCCGGAGTTTCGCAAACGAACACAAGCAAGTCATTTGATATGATAAGTGAGAGCTGCTGCATTTGATTTCATTTCCCTTTTAGCGACTCGGCGCCTCTGTTGCGGGCTGCTATCACGCGCCTCTCATCCTCACTGAGATGCATGCGGTTTACAGGGCTCCTATGGGGACAATCTGCTGATTATAGCATCAAATACCTCAAACACAAGCTGTTCCAGCCCAGGACTCGATGAGAATCTCCATGCTTTTCAATGAGGGGAATCACTTCCGATAAATAAGTTTGTGGAAATGCCCACCGGTGAGGGATTACGTGTCATGTCATTGCATATTGATGGCGCGGGGAGGTTTATGTGAGTCAGATAAGAGGAAATTGCCTCACCTAATTAGGGATCACACATTTACCGCGGGATAGCACATGCAACGCGGCGGTAATTCTGATCGATGGATGGTACGCGCCCAAGGAAGACTGCTGTCAAAACGGTAGGTGTGATTGTTGTGTGCTGTCTCTACAATGCGGATAGAGGACTATAACTGATTCATTTTACTGCCTCTCTCCATGTGCTCCCCTGGTATAGGCCTACATGCAATCAGATGTTTGTTTTTTGTCATTGCACACTGTCATCTACCTGTCTAACTGCAGTGTTATCATATGGGCATACAAGCAACTATGAGCATAGCAGTGATTGGCAATGTACTTTGCATTCCATTTTGTTGTTTGGTGGTGTATTTTTCTCATTCCTGTGCAGTAGACGTCACGCCAAGATATTTCCAGCCCAGCTACAATGGAGTTCGATAGCAGAAAAATGTCAATATATTTTTGTAAGTTTCAAAAGTAAACGACGAATGTTTTGGTGTCAGTCCCCCAGAATCAAAGAGCAAGGACTTCTTTCTAGAATCATCATCTTGCACTGACATTCAACAATCACACTTCAGCCAGGACACTCACGTCATGAGATAAACCATTTATAGCAACAAATGGTAATACAGTTGGATTTGGCGGTGTGGCTCTGCTCCCAGCATGCTCAAAGAACAAATCTATGCAAGCGTGACACAGATTTGGCTCGGAGCGTGCGAACCCCCCCTTGCGTACGGGACAGAGCCTGAAAGTTGCCCATCACTTAATATGATGACAATATAATAGACATTATAATAGATAATATAATAGACACAGTCCTGAGTGCTAATGCAGGAGGAGGCTGGGGAGGTGGAGGGAGTTAAAGCTCTGTGGTAGCAGGCAGGAATGCAATACAGAGAGATGAGTGAGATCTATTTCTATGGACTGCCTAGTTAACAGAGTTAGGACAGGGTGGAATGTGACTGGTGGACATGTCAGAGCACCTGACGCAAGACTTCCGTGTCCTGCCTGAACTGCCCGAAGCTCCATAGGGTGGAATCCATCGTAGAAAAGGGAGAGATACCAACTTCTCCACCCACAGCACAGTAGCCTCAATAGACCAGAATGCAATGCAGCCACAAGACATGTGCTTTGAAGTAGTGTGGCCGCGATCATAGACAAACCCCAATATTCACAAACTAGTTGGCTAGCTATATTTGTATATCAGTGTGCTTACCTTTCATTGAAAGCAGCAAGTTCACGCCTGTTCTCTGGGGGTTATCAAAAGGCATTCTGGCAAATGTAGGAAAACACTAACAGAAGTAAGAAGACAATTGACCTTATTCACACGGCGGCCATTGTGAACACTCAGGGTGGGAAACGTTACCTAGAAGATTGGCATAAAACTAGTGTTACTTCAACACACAAGTGAGGACTTAAGATAGACCGCTATAAACAGTTATCAGATTAGCTAGCTATCGGGAATAATGACAACAACTGCCTGAATTTAGCAGGAAGTTAGTTAGCTAGCTTACTAGTCAGTAAGCTACTTGCTAGCTACCTAGGCTATTCATAGTATTCCCATGACGTACATGTATTTCCTACCAATATGGCGCTTTACAATACATTGGCTGTGTTTGTCATTTGATTGAGATCACCTATTAATTTATTACAATCACCTGTTATTTTCCTACCAAGATGATAGTAACAGACAGATCTATTTGTTTCTAACATGTTTTTCAGTGAATCTGTGAAATGATATATGTTTGTATGATGCATCTTGGTTCACAGCAGTAGCACAGAGCGAGCATCCAGGTTGAGTTTCCCACCCAAAATGGCCACCGTGTGAATACGGCCAATGCAGGTTGAGGGAAAGTGGGTACACCAAAAAAGTAAATTACAATATTTCATCATAAAAATAACTCCTAGAATGCATTGAACATGACAAATTCATATCTAAATGTAAGAGTATCCGAGAGTGTTTTTTTCCTTTCACTTATGCCACAATGTTTACATCTGCATATTGCATCAGAATAACCCTCCAACCAATAATGAAGTGTTGTGTTAATATTAATGCTGGTCCAGACCTCATGAGACGGTCTGGAAGGCAGGGCGGTGGTGTGGTGCTTGTCTACTACAAGGAGAGGGCAGCCCTAGGCTATGTTGCATTAGAGCCACAATTAACTGTGTTAATTTGCACTGGATCCTCGCTGTTTCCAGCTTCCTGACAGCCAGCAGTGGCTCTGACCCTCATTAACCCAGCCACTGTACCTGCTCCACAGCTCATATCAATAGCCAGCCGGCCTTCACGCTGCATAGTAATATTGTCGGGACAAAAAGCAGATATGTGCAAAAAAGTACGTTATCCAGGGGGGAGAAAAGAACACTTGTTTTCTCATTTATGCTCATATATTTTCAAAATTATAAAATGGAGTTTTTAAACTGGTTCGCAAAGCCTGCAGGTAATGACACACAAAATGATCGTGTAAACTTTTAATTCCGTTAAGAAAAAGAAAAACACCAAAATTAAAATTATCAGTGTTTTACCCGCCGGCAGGGACAGACTGAAAAGAGGGAGAGAGGCCTGGGATTTACTCAGGCGGAGAACAATGGTGATAAAGTGTTTGTAAAATAATTAAGCGCTGGTGTCTAATGCACCATCCATGACACCGGAATTAACCCAGCGTCACATTTTTTCTGTTTAGTATAATAAAACGCTGCTGTTGCATTTGTTGCTGCTGTTGTTGTTTTTATGACTTGAGGTGAATTCATACTTGAATTGAAAGTTTTCTTAATCCTGGGACACTTGCGTTGTATAATTTTAAAAAATACAGCGGCATTAATGAAAAAAATACACATTCTACATGCCTACATTTTTTTTTTTTGCAAATGTGTGGTTCCAAAAAACATGAGAAATCATACATGAGATCATTCAGGACGTCATCAGGACAATTAGCATGACAGTTGAATTCCTTCACAGATTTTGCCCATCACACCACTGCTGGGCAACAACAGGAATGTGCCATAAGAGCAACATATGGAAAAGTCTTCTACATTCTTACAGCGGAGGACACCTAATTATTACATGCATATGTGTATTCATGGGACACTGACATGCAAATACATGCTTTCAGAGTGACTGCTTTAAAAGGCTAATTATACCTCTTACATTATTATTAATCAAAACAGTCATAAAAGGGCGGACAGCTGAACTCTTGTCCAGAATAAATCCTCAAGCTGCAGCCATGATTGAGTGTGAAAGGGGCCAACGCAGAACAAAAAGCAGGTTGGCAGTCTGGACCCAAATTCTGGGAATGGATGGCCAAAGCCTGAGCCAACGGGACGGCAGAGCAGAGAAGAAGAGTTGCCAGGGAAGTAGGGGATCGTTCTCCTTTTACACCCCCCTCCCCAACCTTCATTTCTCTCCCTTTTATGCTTCCTCTTTCTCATGCTCTCTATCTATCTATCTATCTATTTTCTTCCTCTCCATATTTCTCTCTCCTCTGCACACCCTCTTCTCCCCTGACCCCCTCGATGGAAGAACGACAGTCAGAAAAGCAACATCTGGCTTTTTAAAAGGCGCCACTTACGCATTTAAAAAGCCCCATGGAGTCGTCCCGAATGACGATTGAAGCATTTCCCCTCATATAAAGCGTGGCTGCAAGATCATTTGTCACCTCATTCACCGCCCCCAGCTGGCCGCACAAAATGACTGAAACTGTCAGAAAATCTTTTTTTTCTTTTTTTTTTTTTGCCTTTTCTCTCAAACAGGCGACTGCGGATCAGATAACGCGGAGGACTAGCGGGCAGAACTGATCGTTGTTTATGCATAACAGGCTCCCTCAAACTGGCACAATGGAGTGGATGTGGTCCTTGACCCAGTTAATTAAAATACTGGTGGAGATGTAAAACAATAGTGTCTTTGAAGTTAGACACAACAGCCCTATTCATGTTCCCAGCGTTGCTTTCTCATCGGTTTCAATCAGCTTACCATGGACTGTAGAGTAACGCGGCATCTGAAACATACCGGCGCTGCACTGCATGGCAAAGCTACAGTAGTTTATGACAGTGCAGGCAAGAAAGTAACTAGAGCAGCTGTGACTAGTTACGTTCCACATGATTATCACAGCATCTCAAGCTGCTACAGTAGTCTGCGGACGCCCGAGCAATATGTGCAGCAACCGTCCGCCACAAGCCCCTTTGTATGTGAAAATAATTGGGTGCGGCACAGCTTTGTATGACAGTGGAAAGCCATAGTGTTGGAGGCGAGCGAGGGAGTGGAAGTTGCGGCCGCGTGACAGGACTGGGGCTTACCGCAGATGGATTGTCTTCTGACAGACAGAGGCCGGCCCTCCACCTCTCTTCTTCACAGATAAATAATAGGAGGGAGCAATGAGCACAGACAGCCAGGAGGGATTGAGTCTCGGTGAGCCGCTACTCAAAGAGCACCGCCATTTATCAGTGTCACAGCAGACAACCCATGTTAGCCAAACACAGTATAAGCACACGCGCAGCAGCATCAGGCAAGGACGCACAAACATGTATTGTGCTCAAGGAGAAGGTCATACACACACACACACGTGGAAACACACACCCGGCAGGCATTTGAATAACCGTGTTTACACTCCGCTTACTGCACAAATGCATGCAAACGAGATAAAGAGTGCCGAAGAATATCCTTCACTCACATGCAAATTCTATGCGCAGAACACACACTCTTACTGTATCATCTCAAACATTATGCAAAAGACGCGTATACTACAAATATGGATTCGCAAACTCCCACACAAGCATCGCTCCCATATCACAAAAGATTTCGCCTATACAATCATCACCGCATTGACCCAAGCAAATATTATGCACTTCTATACGCACTTAGAGCATCCTCTCCCACATTCTCTCAAACACACTGTATGCCTATCCACTGATCCGTGCATAAATCCTGATGTAAATCCGCGTGCCGTGTGTGTGACCTCCTGTGTGGTGTGCAGGAGGCCCGGTGATGGAAGTCTTTGCTCAATATGTGTGACAGCTCAATCCTGTGTGACACACTCCTGTCTCGTTGTCTTTATATGCCCCCCTCACACACACACACACACACACACACACACACACACACACACACACACACGGCCACTGGTTGACAGCTCCACAACAGCGACAAAAAAAGCGCAGCAACCCCACTCTGTCACGCCAGTAGAGCAGCCGCTCCTCGCGCTCCGCCTGACACCCCAAACAGGGGGAGAGATTGAGGGACAGACAGCGGCGATGGGGAGGAAGGGAGTATACATATGCAGGGGGTGGACAAAATAATGGAAACACCAAGTAATATATGAATATCAAGTACCTGCTTTTGTCCACAGAGCAGCTTCAGTCCTCTTTGGATTCCTATCATGCTACATCCTGAACTATGTGATTTAATGGGATATTTCTTCAAGGAGGAAAAGCCTCCAGTTCTCTGAGGTGGAAATCTGCTTCCCATAAAGGTTCAATCATGTTTAGATCTGCTGATTGAAGAGACCATGAAGGGAGTTTGACTTCATCCTGGTGTTGGAATATGTAATCTTGTAATATGGGAACGTTATGAGGGAATCGTGTGTGCAGAACAGTGTTATACAACCATGCAAAGCAATCATCGAATCTAATGACTTCCACAAGATGGCTGCCCAAACCATTACAGATCCACCACCATGTTTGACAGTTGTGTGTTGAACATCAGTAACAGACATTCTGGGTTGAAGGCATCCTCTGGCTTTTCTCCAAGCTTTTTCCACTGCTCAGGGTCCAGGATTTGCGCTCTTTACACTATGTTATGTGTAAGTGCATTAACCTTGGATACATGCAGTTTCTGAATGGCAACAGCCTGTCTATTCCTGTCACTGAGCTTTGACTTGTGACCACTGTTCCTGTTTGCCGATGCAGTTTGTCCATGTTAGTTGTATGTTGTCATGATTTTCGAGACTGCTCTAATAGATTTGCAGTTTTTGTCACTGATTCAGTTGCAATTAGTAGCACCCACTATTTGGCCTCTTTGAAGCTCTGTTAGTTGCTTCATGCTGCTTTGAAAACACAATATGAAAGTGGTGATTGTCAAGCCTCTTTTAAAGCTGCCACACACTACTAATTGGCATTCAACGTAATGACTCGCCTGAGTTACTTAAAAGTTAAAACGTTTTTTCATATGGTATTTCCATTCATTTGTCCAGCTCTTACATATACATATAAATATATATATATACATATATGTGACACTCTATTGATCCCCAAAGGAGAAATTATCTTTTATATACATATACATAAACATATACATGGTTTCATTACAAAATACAGTAATCCATTTATATACAGTATATCCATGTATATCCATTTGAAAATAAAGGCAGTAATCTGATCTTTCTGATCTTGCTCCATATTTCAAAAAGACAACCGAGTATGGCATCTAATATATTACACTACTGTAAGCAGACAGCCGTCCATAGTGGACGGCTGTCTGATAGCTGGATTGGAAATCCAGCTATCAGCTGTAAACAGATAAGAGTAAGTGTCACATGAGACAGAGAGAGAGAGAGATGAATTCAAGGAAGACAGAATCATACAAAGACACAAGCTACGTTTCCATTCCATTTTATGCAAATGTTTTGAAATGTGGTAAAGAAAAAAAAAAAATTGAATAGATGCATTTCCATCAGCTAGGATGGAGCAAATAAATAAGCTTCCTAAACATTTATGGCAGAAAACACATCCACCAGATAAATGGAAAGAGTCTTTCAAAAATTGACTTGGCAAGCTACAGAAGTGGGCAAGTTGTTATTTTTCTTTCGTGTCAGGTAGCGTTGGTCGTATTTCATGCTGTCTGGAGACAAAAACATTTGGAAAATTCTAAGGCACCGACTAATAGCCATACAACCGCAACAAGCACTTTATACATAGGGTGTCAGCACCTATGACATTTCTTCAAAATTTTCCATTCTGCTTTTCCACCTCAATAGATCATAATTTGCACAAAAATACTTGGATGAACACCCAGCTTCTGTAAGTCAGAGGTGAACTAGATTCACCACCAGTTACAGCAGCATGGAGTGGATTTGATTGGCCGATGGGGGAGAACAGAGGCTCACTGACACTTCTGTAGGGGACTAATAAGGAGTTGGGGTACAGGCAGGCACAGCAGACTGGATGGGTTTATTGGCAGATTGCTGTCCTCCAGCAGAAGGGAGACCGGTTTAGACACACTGCTAGAGGGACACTGCAGTGTCACAGTCATTCACAATCTGATTTCTGGGGCCCAGTTCAGGAGAAAGAGTCCAATTGGGAATCACTTATGAAGTGTCTGGCGATAACGAGTGAGGCTGAGGCTTCTATCAGGAGCGGACAGATTTGCGCTTGAAACCGGAGTCCAAATGCGAGCCCATTTCTGCATAGAGGGGATACACCGAATCCAAGCCACTGGCAGTATAGATCTACAGCTGGAGGGAATCCATACACTTGTGCATGGCATGAAACAAAGCAAGGGAAAGCGTGAGGAGAGAGATCAAGAGAGGACAGAGAGTGCAAAACACAGACAGAAAGAGGCAGAGAGCAACAAAAAGCTGGAGCATTGGAGAGGGTAAGAAAAGAAAAAGAAAGAAAAACAAAATGATGAATTTTGTATAAACTGAGAGGCTGAGGACGGAGAGCAGGAAAGATAGAAATGTGAGTGGCGCCGGGGGGTAACAAGGGAGGGATGTGACTGAATTGGTGATTCAAGCACATCACAAGAGGGAGGTTGGATAGATAGAGAGATGTAAAGGAGGGAGAGGGGAGCGATGCAAAGAGACATGCCAGTCTTGGAAAGTCTTGCATCACAGCTGGAAGTCCATCAGAGCAAAAAGAGGAGGTATTTTGACACGAACCCAAGGGAGACGGGAGGCAGAGAGAGTTGAGGGAGGAAGATGAGTTGAAAGGTGCGTTGAGGTCAAGGGGAGGAGCTTGACCGGAATGGGTAACTAAGCAAAGTTGTGTTCGTTGTCTTCAAAAGTTGCTTAGTCAGCTTTCACTAAGAAGTTGACACAAGACTGTCATTCAAGAATAGAAATAGAAGTACTTGACCAGAAGCCTCCATTTCTCCCCACGGGAGTTTCATGACTAAACAACGTAGCCACAATTTGAACAAGCACAGATCCTGTCCTCTAGAGGCCTATTAAAGAAAGTGTAGATGACAGACTGACTACCTGCCTGACCTGAAAATGACTCTTCATGCTGCCTGGGAAAACAAGCACACATCTACAGGTCCACTAACGTTACTTCAATACCACGAGGTAATAACGTTACCTACCGTTAAAGTGTGTAGGGCAGCAGAAGACAAGTTATCAAGTTACTGTTTATAAATCCCATCACTAAGACAGGCGAGTTTGGCGCAAATTGTGGAATGTTAAGTTTCACTTTTGTTTTCACGAGAGACTCTGGATTGAATACAATGCTGCTGGTCTGCTGGTCATCGCCAAATGACAGACATGATGGCACATTAGAGATCCATTTAGATCAATTTCTATTCATTGACCAAGTTTTATTTTACCTATGTATGGGAGACACTGCATCTGTGGGAAAAAAATCAATGCTGCATCAATTGTGTTTTTTTAATGCGTTTGTTTTTTTCAGATTAGACATTCATTAGACATTCATTAATTCAGACATTTCAGATTAATCGCAAAAATGAATGCATTCATTTTCCCAAGACTGGCTTTATGAAATGTATTATAAATAGGGCTATTTATAATACATTTCATAAAGCCAGTCTTCTTGTTTTGAGCTACAAAAATGTAAATGTAATTCTTTTTTGGATCATGTTCCATTCCCTCCATATTAAATCACTGTCAATATATTTCGACCTCATGTTATAAATAAAAAGTTTCAATCCAAACAGAGGTATATTCACTATTAAATATGAATTAATATATGAATTAAATAAATTCAAAACTCTTAACAGTAATATGTTGTGTATGTATATGTATGTATACTTATTGAATTTGACAATTAAATTAGTAATTAGTTTAAAACAGTATTTCTACCTATTTTCAAATCTTCCGCTTTTATTTTGAAGGCTAAGCGGCCAAACCGGAAGTATTGTTTCTGCTAATTCGAGCTAGTCTTACCTATTGAGGCCGGGGTGCGAACAAACGTGACGTATTTTGAAATCAACAGCTAGAGTAGCGAGGACCTCCACAGGAAAATGAAGGAGCAGGCCATGAAACTCAAGGCCTGCAAGAAGGAGAATATGGCCCTCCAGAAAGAACAGGAGAGGCTCAGGGAGCAGGCCACTATCCTTAAGGCAGAGAAGGAGGAGTTCCTCCGCTGAGAGAACGAGGAGCTCCGCAAGGAAATGAGTGGAAAGAAAAGCTCCAGAGTGCCCATGAGCTGGAGAAGGCACATCGGCAGGAAATGGAGATGAAAATGCTCCAGAAAGAGATTGCCTTGACCACTGAAAAGCCTGCAATCAAGCTCAAGGAGCAGAATGAGGAGAAGGAGGCCCTCCACCAGGAGATGAAAGCCCT
This sequence comes from Centroberyx gerrardi, assembly GCF_048128805.1. Taxonomy (NCBI): domain Eukaryota; kingdom Metazoa; phylum Chordata; class Actinopteri; order Beryciformes; family Berycidae; genus Centroberyx; species Centroberyx gerrardi. Next base: position 8,021,395 of record NC_136014.1, on the reverse strand, counting down.
CCAAGAAAAAATGCAGCTTAAAGAAAAGCTCGAGAAAGAGAAGGCCTTGAGCCACCATGAGCAGACCATGAGGCTCAAGGAAGTGGAGAGCCTGGTGAAGAGCTGAAAAAGTAGGCCTTGGCCACCAAGAACCTCTCCATCCAGCTCAAGGCAGAGAAGAAGGAGAAGGAGGCCCTACACCAAAAGATGGAGGAACAGGCCATCAAGCTGAAGGCCGATGAGATGGATAAGGAGGCCCTCAAGTACAATGACAGAGAGGCAGAGGTGGGAGGCTCTGGAGAGAAAGATGAAAAAGAGGTGGGAGAAAAACCCCACAAAAACTCCAAGAAGCCTTCGATGATGAGAAGATTCTTTAAGCTCTTTACAACTCAGAGGAAGGAGAAAAAAAAAGAAGAAAAAGGAGAAGATGGAGTCTGCTTGAGTTGCTTCAAGCCAAGACCCTTAGCACACTGACACCTGTGCTCACTCTCTCTGTATTTGTCCTTAAAGAATTATATCACCAATGATATCTTTAAAATAATGCACTGCCTAGGGTTGGGCGGTATCCAATTTTTGACACCGTTAAACCTTCCCCAAATTTTCCCGTGGTATACGGTATTACCATCTGATTAAAAATCACATTGTAGGGCTTGGAGGGAGCCGCCAATTCCAAATGATGAATTTATGTAGTTGCTGCAGTGCACTTCAACTGTGATTTTCACACGACAAAAATGTGATACATGTTCCAGTTTTATTCTCTGAACAACATCAGAAACGGAATAGCAAACATTACCTATTTACAACAGAATATTGAAACATTAACAACATGTCATCTATTAACAACAAATATAAAACTTGAGTGCAAATACAGCGGGTAGTCTAAGGTAAATAAAAAATAGTGCAAGGACATTAAATTAATTCTCGGACGTCTGTCAACCAAATGGAATGAAATTAACAACAAATTGTCTATGGGCTACAATCCAGTACAAATAAATTAAATTAAAAGCCTATAGCATCCAGTAGGCTTATCAAATACTAACAAAATAACAATAAATAACAAAAACGGCAGTAACGAAAATGGGCATAAAAGCGTATCCTACAGACCACAACGTTAGGCTATTCTTCAAGCCTATTCTAGGTTTTTCACCAGAAAAACAAGCATATTTACTTTTTCCAGCTTGAGCAGGGCATGTAACGGACTTACAACTTTGCCTGCGGTGCTGAACACCTGCTCTGATGGTGAGCTTGTGGCACACGCGCACAAGTACTTTCGGGTCACCCTCGACATCAGCGGAAAGCGGCTGGCTCCATTTGATTTCCACCAGAGAAGGGGATCTTCGTCTCCGTGAATCACAGGCTCGCGACAATAGGCATTCATCTCTGATTCTGCTCGCTCCTCTATGGTGCCGAGTCCGACGGGACCTGCCGCGCCCGCCGCATCAGCTTTTTTTTGCAAGAGACTGCCCAAAGTTTTTTTCGGGGGTGCAGGTTGGGCATCTCTCTCCTCTTCTTCTGCCAGAAATTTTTTTATGACGGTAATGAAAGGGACACTGTTGCTATTTTCAAATACCCCGGGATACCGTATTACCGCCCAACCCTAGCACTGCCTGTATTGTTTTAATTCTGCAAGTGGCTCTACAGCCAACATTGTATGCAGAGGTGGACATACAATGTTGTAGATAAAATATAAAAGCTGTGTTGGATCTATAGTTGTTTTTGTTTTTATCGTATCAATTGTTTGTGTGGTTTTGCAATTGAAATCCTGTTGTCAAACTCAGAAATGAAAGTGGAACTGCTGTGGTACATTTACCTCATCCTGATGTCACATCATGACCTTGGGATAATAAGGTCCCATCTGACATTTTAGTCAGATGGCTCTAAAACAGCTCTAAAACATGTCTTAACATATTGCTGAATATAGATGTAGATAAGTATGTAGGTAATGCACAGGTAATAACGTTACCTAACATTCAAGTTTATATGGCAACGGAAGACGTGGATGTGTTATGTAAATTAACGGCAGAGAGTGGGGCTCGGTGTGGGAGTAATGCTCGGCTAGCGCGACACGTTTATCGGTTAAATGACCTATTCCACGTTTGTTGGTTTATTCCACCAATGTCACATACCACAGGTAATAATGTTACCTACAATTAAGGTTTGCAGGACAGCAGATGTAGATGTCTGTAAATTGATGCCGAAGAGTGTGGCTCAATGTGTGAGATCCAATATGGCATTATCAGTATGGGACTGAATGTGGCGTTTAGCCCATAGGCGAGAGGCCATCTCTTAGTCAAGAACCTCTTAATATCCCAAAGTTCTTAAGGTTCTTAATTTTCCACATTTATGATGGCATAAATGTGGAAAATAACCAAATCCCTCCATAGTATATATTGTGCAATTGCAAATGAGGCTATAAAAGGGCAGATAAACAAAAACTCAATGCAGGTGTCTAAGCAAAGGAGTGCAGAAATGGTTCTTTAGAGAACCTTGGTCTGAAAGGTTCTTTGTGGAACCAGAAATGGTTCTACAAGAAATGATTCTACTTCTATGGCATCACTCAGAAGAACGATTTTTCGGTTCCAGTTCGCACCTTTATTTTTCTGTGTGCACCCATACAAAATGTTTGCTGGTAAGACAATGGCACATAATTGGAGACATTACCTAACTTAAGTCGAGAACAACTTCTGTCCAAGATGAATATCGAGCATGAAACTCCCACAAATTCAATCCTTGGCTTCCCTGCACAAGGACTTTGTTCTAATCCTGAGCTCGGGCCAGACAGACGTGGCGCCGGCCATTTAAGACAAACTCCAAGCGGCACCTTGGTCTCGTCACTACTGAACACCACTTATCCTGACTTAACGCCACGCTGAGCCTTGTCAAGCACCTCTAGTCCTCGTCTGAGTGTCTCTGGGGCCGTGATTGGAGTGTCAGGCCGAAGCACAGCACAGCACTCCATAAGTGGCTATCTGCCGTTTCATTCGGGAACACTTAAGACTCTCCCCCTGCTAATTACGTAGTTCTAATTAGCTTGCGGGCAGAATCCAGTAAATGCCTAATTGTCTATTGACATTATGCAATGAACTGCAACAAAACCCTCTATCTCAGTTACCGTATCGCCTCCGCAGCAGGAAAAACAGAGGCTGCTCAAAGTGTCAGGCTCGGGGTTTTGAAGTGCATTCGCAAACATGCACACACTGGAGAGAGGGTGTGCGTATTCATATTCAGTATTCAGTATTCCAATCATGACTTTTCAAAGACGGCGGAGATGTGAAAGACTCAAGTCTGTCAGAGTTAGAGCAAAATATCGGATATCTCTTTCTGCCTCTCTCAGTCTCTGTCTCTCTGTCTCTTTGCTTCTTTATCAAATTAAATGAGCTTTATTGGTATAAAATACTCCAGTATCTGTTGCCAAGCACGTTCCGAGTAATAATAATACCAATAGGAAATAAATGAACAATAGTGAATTAGCACTGAACAATGACCGATTGAGAAATCAATTAATAAACATGAGGATTTCCAGGCATCTCAAAAGCATCACATTTTCTAGATGGACAGAACGTGTATTATTATGTGGATATGAGCATCTGATGATTCAGCCTTTTCAGACTGAGCACGCATGTCTATGTGTGTATGGGTGTATGTGTGTGTTTATTCTCAAGGCTTTGGATATTTAAGGCCAGAACACACTGAAAGCGATAATTGATGCGTGTCAATCGCCTCACCAGTCTTATTTCGAAGACTGAAGCGTCAGCAAGGTGAACTGTCACCTTTTCTCACCTTGTTTGAGGTAAAATGCCCCAAAATCAAACCGACTTCGGAGCAGATGCATCAAGGTGGTTTGATGCGCCACTTGAAGCTGTTATTATGCGTGACTTTTGAATGCAGGACTTTTGAAAACACATGCATGTGATGCTTGTTTATGCCTCCAGTGCTGAAAGAAATTATATGTGTGAAAGCTGGTATTTGGCGGTGAAAGCGGTGCCGTATTTGTTGCACACTCGGGAGTTTTTAATAGTAAAATCACACTGACATTTGAAATCATTGCTTGGAAATTACAAAATGACTGTATCTATCAAACCCTTCCTTCCTTCCATCCGCCTTCCCCACCCGCCTGTCTCGTCTCGCACCACACATGCACACATAAAAAGTCAAACAACAAAGAACCTATATCAAATATATAGCTATGTTGCAAGACTATTTTACATGTCACTACTGTTTTTGCTTGCTGGCTACCCGGTAAGAAGCGTCAGATGTTGTCGCACTGTGCATACAGCGACTGCAAAAAGAAAAGTTGTTTTTCATTTCACCTTAGACCCAATTCTAATTCACGGTACGCTATCAGTGGGTGGCTTCCCAAGAAACAAAATATTTCACCATGGCAACAATCTTAAATAAATAAGCCTATTGTCAACGTATGATATTGAAAGGAATCGCTGACATTTTAGCTGAAGCGGCCTGGCTCGCCTGGGGGTATGTAAGGAAAGATAGAAGTAAGTGTGACTTCTCCCTCTTGCTTTGCCTCTCTGTCTTTGTCCATACCTCTGTGAAGACAGTGAGTGACAAGGAGGCGCCATGTGAGGAGAGTTTTGCCTGGATACAGAGGCGTGGGTGGAGAGTTTCTTATGACAGTGCCATTATTAATTCATCTGTGTATTTATGAATCTTATTGCAGGGGGGTTTTTTTGCGCTCAGGAGCATCCGTCTTGATCGCCATGTGCGCGTGCATTTGTGCACATGTGTGCGTGTGCATGTGTGCGCATGTGCACGTGTGTGTGTGTGTGTGTTGGTTTGCTGATATCACTTGGGGCCAAAACAACACTCACAGTACAATACAAACACAGCAGCCCTGCAGAGCCCAGAGGAGAATTACATTGCTGCAGGTGTTTTTCATGGTATTGAGGGACCTGTGTGTGAAGTGTGGCTATGTGTGTGTGTGTGTGTATGACTGCCTGTGTGGATGCATGTGTGTGTATATGCATGCAGGTGTGTGCAGGTTTTCCGGCATGTATACACATACCGTATTTCCTCTAATATTGGCCCGGGCCTTTATTTACCTCAACTGCAGAGGGTACCAGGCCTTTATTGGAAGCAGGCTTATATTAGAGACAGGCCTTTATTTCTAATTCCCTCTGTTTGATAAGTATATTTGCTCATATTTTAGTACGAAGCCTCCTTGTTTTCTGATCTGCTTCTGTTGGGGTACGTTAGGTAGCCGTTTTTTTGTTACTGCAATGCATTACGATAATTACGGTAATCGACGACGGCATGCTCCAGAGGCTTCCGCCGGCCGAGCCGTCTTGTGGCACTTGTACGTTACTACAAACTACAGTTACAAACAGGCACCAGGAGTTTACCGGTATCCACCGTTGTTTGCATGTAAGCTGAAGCTAACTGAAGCTAACTGAGCCTGGGCGCCGATGTGTTCCCGGTGATCCGGCCGAGATTTCGGCAGGGGTCCGGGGCTTGGATCGGGAGGATCAATGCGGGCCGTGGGCGCGGTGGAGAGGACAGCGGCGGAGAGAGGAGACGGACACGGTCCAGCCATATACTAGGTTTTGACCTAGTCTTGTTTCCTTTGTTTTTTCCCCCGGCCTGTATTTGAGGCCGGCCTTTATTTGTTCGTGTCGACGACGGCCCCGGCCATTATTGGAGACCCGGCTTTTAATTGACTACAGGCCACTATTAGAGGAAATACGGTATGCATAATACATCTGTAGCAAATCAGCCTGCATCAACCTCTGCATGTCTTCCCGTGTGTGTGTGTGCGTGCGTGTGTGTGTGTGCGCGTGCAGAGGGTGTGAAGCCGCAGGTGTTTTGTCATGGTTTGTAAGGCGGTACAGCTGTCACCCAGCCTCAGGCTCTACCTGCTGGTCATTCTGCACAACACAGAACTGACAGGCTTTCGTCGCGAGAAAGTCTTCAGCACCACAAGGGGAATGTCTAATAAGAGGAGAGATGTATTATGTTGAGAAATCCGCCCCGAAGCCCTGCCTTATTGGAGAACACACATCTACACACACACACACACACACACACACAGGCCCCACAATTTAAACCAGGGCAATGATTCAAAATAATTGCCAGTATGATGTGTGTGAAAACTCCTTTTAAAACAGCTTTTACCGCCAAATACCAGCTTTCAGACATAATTACTGCAGCACTTAAGGTACACTAAATACTCGCTGTCTTGAACACCCTCACACACGCGCACCCTCACACACACGCGCGAAGACACAAAGTAAATGGTGGGGTAAAGCTCCAATATTGGCAGCAGGTATGGCAGCTGCATGTCAAAGGGGTTGCCATGGTGACTGGGCATCAGCCCATCAGCTCAACCATTCTCTCCCTCCTCTCTCTCTCTTTCTATCTTTTTCACTCACTTTTTTCTGCTACTAGTTATTTTATCTTAAACCAGTGGGCAACTTTATATTAGAGCGCTGACTTGACCTTATGGACTTAGCCGACCAACACATCAAAGTAGAACATTCTTGGACACATCGTTATTAATGCGCACCAACAGAAGACCTCCGTTTACGCCATCCCAGGACAGAGGGCAGATCTGCAGGGGGGCACCAGTAGCCGCATAGCATCATGGCTTCACGTCCTGATGCCTTTTTCTCCAGAGCATCATAAATGGGGGGAAAAAAAGACATGAGCAAGCCCAGAACAGATAATCACATCCTGACAAGAGAAATTATCATGTTCAGTAGCGGAGCGGGGCAGCCGCGTGTCTCGGGCACAAATGTCACGCCGCTTCCCGCTCCTCCGCCTTACATGCTGAGGTCATCAAGAGCGTCGGTGTTAATTGCTGTGCCGCGGACTTTGCGACTCTGGGAGGGCGCGGCGCCCCTTTAAAGCCTCCAGAGACCGCGGCCCAGCTCCAGAGACTCACAAAGCCCTCGGTTTCCTCGCTAACCCCTGACTCTCTGAGCCGGCTCCATTTATGGGGGAAAAAAAGCCTCCTTTCCTTCACTGTATTCACAGGCCTGTCATTAATGCCGTTTACCATGGTCTTTAACCCGCTCGTTAACACAGTCGATTAGCGCGGAGGAGCTAGGACAGGCTAGGATGGTGGCAGAGCATAATGGCTAAATGTCAGCCATATTCTGTCTGCAGTGTGAGCTGTAATGAGAGCGAGGCAGCTCTGAAAATAGGAGCTATCGCTTGTAATGGGAGTCTAGCAGAGAGCAGCTCACGCAATGACTCAATGGGTTCTTTGTCTTGCTGAGCTCCAATACACCGGGAGCACAGTGACACACATGCAGACACGCTCACAGTGGTGCACAGACGTGGAGATAGAAAGACACACACACACACACACACACACAGGGGCACATGCAAGGCTTTCATGCCCACTCCTGCACTGACTGCACACATGCAGGCACAGAAATAGGCACAAACAGAAAAGGATGCACCCCCCCCCCCCCCCACACACACACACACACACACACACACACACACACACACAAACCACACCATACTTTGAGGGAACATAAGTCACATTACATATACACACAGTGCTTCCTCACAACATCAAATTAACCCAGCTCACATAATCTCCAATTTCTTTCCCTTTCTAAAAGAAGGGTGCAGCGTGCCAAGAGAGGTCTTTCTTCTTTTACAAATTAGGCTCCGGCTTACAGAGGACAGTGGGGGAGAACAGAAAAGTACAGAGCTCTGGTAAAGAAAGTGTTTTGGAACACAATTTGTGGCGCCACCAGCCAACGTTTGTCGACACTCCCATGTTGCTAGTGTTTACAGACAGCACAGTGTGTACCGCAACAGTCTCCGGTGCTTCTGAAAGACATCATTTGCGCCCAGAGGACCCATAAAATGTTTTGAAATGCGATGTGGCGTTTCGGAACACCAACAAATTCCAGGGCCTTTGAAAAGCCGCCCGGAGGATTAACGTCAGATCCACCGTCAGACCGCGGCCACATGGTGGGCGCCTTTATGGAAAGCGCCCTACAGTGCAATGAGTGCATATATTTTTAGTAGTGGTGGCCCCAGCGAGAATCGGACCCCCCTATCTCAACATTATGCATATTTGGCACAAATTTTGCAGCACCACTTCCTTTATATCTTCATTTCTTTGAATTTAGGGCATTCTCTCACCCTCAAATTGAACTTTTTGAGGCAAGGATAGGCAGCAAATGACAAGTAAATGTCAGTTTTTGTTATTATAAATGCTTAGTTTGTCATGCCTGCAAGCAGAATGGGGCAATATTGTGATCTCGAAATTGCGAAGAGATTATTCTCCATTAGAGGGTGTGTGTAAGCCCATGATTGATATCAAGGTTCAAGGGTTACCTCATCCCTTCTGTTGATCAAGTGCTATACAGACAACACAAGAGGATAAATATCATAATTGCTGTACTCAAACGCAGTGATTCTGAACCTCTTTTCACCCACGATTTCCAAAAACAAAGCGTTTTGTCTCGTAACCCCTCCTGTTGCAGGTGTAAACATGCAGGACGGGAACTCTAGATACCAACTAGCGATTTTTATTTTCACTCTTCAGGCTGCTGTTCTTGATTATTTATTACAAGAAGCCTTGAGGCTGCATTATTCATTATCACAGATGAAGAAGATATTAATCAGATGTTTATTTATTTATATATTCATCAAACATGCTAATACAATTTGTATGTTAGAAGTCTAGTTTTTCACATTCCGTGAATCATCTCCCGAGCCTCAGGTTGTGAATTTGGGCTTTTTTTTTTCCAAATTGGAGGCACTTTGTCCTATTAATTGCTGACTTGGTGTTTGGTGTTATTCTTACTCTCTGGTTCCAAGGGCGGCTGTCTACACACCTGCCATCAACCTGTTGATCACACACCTTGAAACCCTGTAGAAGAGGACAATACAGAAGATAATGGTTCTCAAAATCAGAGGAGGCAGCTTGTGAATGGA